>NC_134362.1:117621038-117897765 GCF_048569485.1 Anomaloglossus baeobatrachus | reverse complement strand
AGGAAAAAACGAAAGCGTGCGCACAGGACAACGTCACGTCATAGAAGTAACGAGGGAGTGGATGAGCGCATGCGCATTTGCGTAATCAACCACTCCAACGATCATCTTAATGACAAAAAATAACATAACCGTATTGCTGGACAGGGCTCTATATATGACATGTCTCAATATAGAATTATATAGATGTACATAAAAATTACCGATAAGGAAATATGCCCAAAGGAGAGAACAACAAATATAAAAGAATGGCAAAGAACAATAGTGGAGGATAGACAGTAATACATATATCTCTGCGCATACATGTTCATACCAGGAGAGAGAGGGAGGCCATACGACCATCAATCCTCCCAACGTACAAATATACAGTTCGTGCATAACTCCAAAAAATATCCCACAATTAGAACAACCACTAGAGTCTCTCCTAGATATATAATAGTAGCCAGAAGATTGTTTTGTAGAGATGGGCTTGATTTGATGTATAACTGGACTGGTTCTATACCAAAAAGTGCCTCACAACTGGCAAATATAAAAATCAATGGAACCTATAAATAATCCAAGAAAAAAAATGAATTAAAAACAGTGCACACAAACAACAAATAAGGAAACATGAAGGGAAAGAATCATTAAAAACACCATATACTAGGGAGAATAAATCAATATCCGATTGTAAAAAGAGAAGGCTGGGCCAGATGGAATCATATCATATTTATAAGGCTAGAAGGTCGCATAGAGACCAAGCGCGAGCGGAAAGCGAGTCTCTATAAAAAAGATGAGAAGCTAAGCTTCTCATTTAATCCACGAGGAGAGACCGTGTCCAATCTCACTATCCACTCACACTCGCGTCTTGCCAGCACCCTCTTATAGTCCCCACCTCGTATCCCCAGATGTACAACATCAATCCCCATAAACCTCAACTCATCGGGGTTACACCTATGATGGATTTTAAAGTGGCGAGGTATGGTCTTGAGGAGATGGATGTTTGTTTCCTCACGAGCCGCTACAATATCCCTGACGTGTTCTCTTATACGTCTACGAAACTCACGCGATGTGAGTCCAATGTAGACGAGATGACATGTGCATCTAGCGTAATAAATGACATTCGAGGTTCGGCAAGAAATATAATTTCTCACCTCGAATGTCTTGCTTCCGTCTGATGATGTAAAAGTATTGGACCGTGTCATATTACGGCAGGCTAAGCACGACCCGCAAGGAAAGGAGGCCCAGTTAGTCCTGGGCATGTTGAAAAGAGGTTGAATTTTGGGTACGTAGTGGCTCTGTACCAACTGGTCCTTCAAGTTTTTCCCCCTTCTAGATGTCATTAAGGGTGCATTTGACAATTTAGGACCCAGTACATTATCGGTTTTCAACACAGCCCAGTGTTTATTAAGGATTTTTCTAATGTCATCCCATTGGTTATTAAAGGTGGTAATAAACCTTAAGGGACCCTCCTCTTGTTCTCTTTTCCTACCTCCCATAAGCAACTCAGGCCCCTTAGCATTTTTAGCGCAATTATACCCGTTTTTAATGGACCGGTGGGAATATCCCCGCTCGCGGAATCTGGTCCTCAGATCCACGGCTTGATCTTCAAAATACTGTTCTGTCGAACATATCCTCCGAGCACGGAGATATTGTCCCACCGGTATCGCTCGTATCGTAGAGGCCTGGTGACAGGAGGTGGCGTGGAGAAGCGCATTAACTGAGGTCTCCTTCCTGAACATATCCGCCTGTAATGAGCGGTCCGGATGCACCACCAGTTTCACGTCCAGGAAGTCCATCTCTGTCGGGTGACACTTATAGGTAAGCCTGATGCCGTACTGATTCTTGTTGAGGGAACAGATGTAACTCTCCAACTCATGTGTGGTGCCCCTCCACAGAATCAGCACGTCATCAATATACCTTATCCATTGTTGTACGGGGGCGTCGGTCTGTGCATCACCTCCAAACACCTCCCTCTCCCAGTACCCCAGGAAGAGGTTAGCGTAGGAGGGCGCACAGGCCACCCCCATCGCGGTCCCCCGTTTCTGCAAGAAGAACTTGTCCCTGAACGTGAAAAGGTTGTGCGTCAGAATAAATTCCAAAAGGTCATGAATCAATTGGCACAATTCTGCATCCAGATGACTCATATTCAGGAAAATGTTTACAGCCCTCAGTCCGTGCTGATGGTCAATGCACGTATACAGAGACTCCACGTCGATGGTTGCGAGGAGGGTCCCATCGTCCACAAAGAGACCATCTACCCGCCGTAGGACGTCAAGAGTGTCCCGGGCATAGGAGGGCAGCGTTTCCACCAGTGGATATTTTATCTGATCTTATAAATAAAGATAATTTTTATATGCAGCAATTGAGGTTGTGGGCTTGACTGTTTATATTATTTCCTTGCACGCCGAGTCCTTTTTTCTTTTGTGCTCAATAGATTGTATTTTAAGGACGTGCTCTGTGCTGTCACAAGATTGCCGCATATATGTTTCCAGACTTGCGTTTTTGTTTACTTACGTCAGTGAAGAGGTGGCCCTCTGCATGGTAGGGCGGTTTTTCCACCTATAGACTTGATTCTGTTGGTAGTCACGTGTGTCCCTCAAGAATTTATTAGCCTTGCTAGATTGGATGTCACCCTCCCATTTAGAGAGAGTGGTGTCCAACTCCTGCTGATAAATGCGCATCTGCTCCTCTGTCAATTTGGACTTGATTTTTGCTTGAAGAGTCTGAATTTTTTCCTCCACACCACTCAAGTTTTTCTTATCTACCTCGATGAGGATATCCAGAAAGACAAATGAGCATGTATCACAAGCTTCTTCCCATTTCTTAATCAATAAGGCTTCCTCCATAGGGAAAGAGGGGAAGGTTTGTATGCGTAATCCCCTTGGCAGGAGTTTGCGCTGCACGTATTGTTCCAATGTGATTTTACTCCACCATATTTTGGTTCTTTTCATAATTAGTTCTTTCAATGTCTGCTTATCTCTCAACATCTCATCACCATCGCCATCGACATAATTAGCACCACCATCTTTAAAAACAGTGGATAGCTTAGACAACCAATTGCTATCACGAGATTTGAAATCCATAACGGGGTCTCCCCTGAAAAACAGAAGCATAAATCCTATAAATAGAGAGAAATTCATCCTATATAATTAACCATACAGGTTTGGTTCAGGAATATAACCGCATATATATCCCACAAAATATTCCATGAACATATATTGTGCAAAAATTGTTTTTATTGGTTAAAAAACTAACACACATTTAAAATCAAAGTGCACAGAAAAAATACAGCAGGAGAGGGACAAGGTAAGGAAAGAGATAATGAGTAGCCTCATATAATATGCAGTAAAATCACGTGTGACATTTGAATATAATGCTATACACAGCCAGAAAAATTATTTGCTAATAAATCCTAATTCATGGGCAAGGCATATCAAAGATGTCAAAAATGGTATATATAACAAGTACAAATATTAGATATAAATATATATTTTATCCAAGAGATAAGGCCCTTTGAAGGTGCCAGGTAAGGTATGCAGCAACAAAAAAATATATAGTCTATGTGACAATTAGATAAAGTGCTACATACAACCAGAAAATGTATTTATTATTAGATCCAAGGTATGAGTAAAGGCATACTATACATGACAGATGACATATATCAGAGGTACAAATTTGATATATCTCTCAGATAGTTAAAGCCATATTAAAGTGCCAAGTGCATAAATATATAGCAGCATATACATGTGCTGAGGTAGAAAAGATATATAGCAGCAAGCGTGTATCGCAGCAATCAGTAAGTAAGGGAATATTATATGAAATCAGGCCATAATAAACAATTACTAGTCCCTCTCTGCCACTCCAACGACCGTTTCGCCACCGCTTCGTCAGGGAGTGGAGCAGAGAGGTCTACAGGTGCATTAAATACCTGTAGTGGCAGCTGTATCTAATAAAATCATGGGAACACCTTAGTATCGGGCGGTGCGGTATGCGCATGCGCAGACCAGCGCTACCCTATCCGGAAGTCCACCCACGTAACCAAGGGCAACGCAGTCGCCGTTGATGACGCAGGACCAGACATCCAAACAGGGCGCGCAGCCCGCGCATGCGCGCCGTGCCACACAGTGTCACCCGCCGCCATCTTGAAAAAGGTATACAGCAAATACTTTTAAATGCCGAAAGATAGAGAAAATAGAGAGAATTGTAAAACGTAGACAAGAATTATAATCCAACAAGGACATAAATATATTATCTCCTCAAAACCAATGATTATAAAGATAATTATAGCATCTGCATACATAGTTAGACATAGAAACAAAATCATATACAACGCAGATATCCCAGGTCAGTAGAGGGTGGAATATGTGATATAATAGGATATAATTCACAAATGTCCTCAATTATTATAAGATGGAATATAGAAAATGAGAAGGTATGAATATAGAGATAATTATAGCATCTGCATATATAGCTAGACATAGAGACAGAATCATGTACAACGCAGATGTCCCAGGTCAATAGAGGGTGGCATATGTGATATAATAAGATATAATGCATATATGTCCTCAATTATTATAAGATGGAGTATAGAAAATGAGGAGATATGAATGAAGTTATAAGGTGGAATTGAATATGCACTATACAAAATAATGTTCCCATAAGCATACATCGACCATATACACAAAAAGGTCCATTGTGAAAAAGATAAATCAAATTATGTATAGAGGAAATCTCCAGTCACTATAACATTGCTTACATTATCCCAACAATCATTTTCTTATATGTAGGGAACAATACCCAGAATAAGAGAGCTATCACAATGGATCCTTATCCAAAGGGAACAGTGTCCACGTAATGCATACCCAAGATAATAATACACCTGCACGACCAATAACACTCTGAGCACAATAAACAATACGTGAGACAAAGTGAAGAATAAAAATGTACATAGTACAAAGATGGCTAATATGTGAGAAGATGAGAGCAATGAGATGAGGAGAGAGCAGACATCGACATTATATGGTGAAAAATCTCATAAGAAGCTTAAGAACCCCCACTGATCATTGAGACCCCTTGGTTTCATGCTTTTTAAAAGTGTGATCCACCTACATTCCATCTGACTGAGTTTCTTGAAAGTGTCCCCTCTTCGATTCCCTGGGTATAGACGATCTATCCCAGTGAATCGCAACAGATGCGATTGTCCCGGGTGACAATCCCTAAAATGTCTAGCCAAAGGTTTAAGTTTGGCGATAGTAAAGACCTGATCTGCAGGAATCTTCTCTGCCGCCCTTATGTCTCCAATGTGTTCTAAAATTCTCACACGAAATTCTCTGGTGGTCATGCCCACATACTGTAAATTGCAAGGACATCTGGCCATATATATCACCATAGAGGTTCTGCAGTTGATGAAATGGAGAATTTTATATTCACGTTCATTGTTAGAATCCGAGAAAACATTACTCTTAGAGGCAGAAGGGCAGGCAGAACAATTCCCACACGACCAACATCCCCATTTGGGGCCTTTGGATCCAAATAGAAAGTTAGATGAGGCGGGTCCATGATGACTAGTAAATCTCTTAGGGTTTTCCCCCGCTTAGCAACGAAAACCGGTCTATCTATCGGTAACAACACCATCCAGAGAAGGATCTTCCCTAAGGATAGGCCAAAACTTGGTTACCACAGTGGTAAGTTCTCGCCATCTAGACTGGTAGTTGTCAATAAATCTAGTTACATCCTCAGATTGTTTTTTGGATATAACAAAGCCTGTCTACCAATTCTCTTAGATGCTTGATATGCATTATTGATATTATCAGAATGGTATCCTCGCTGTGAAAATCTTCTCTTCAGTTCTTCAGCCTGTGTCTCAAAGTCCTCATCTCTGTCGCAAATCCGGCGAGCACGGATGAATTGTCCCTTAGGGATTGCGTGGATCACATGTGATGGGTGAGCAGAATGCGCGTGTAGTAGGGAGTTTACACTGGTATCCTTGCAAAAGATGGTGGTATGAAGAGGACCTTCTACATCGACAGTGATATGTAGATCCAAGAAATCGATTGTAGTCTGACTGACATGATATGATAGTTTAATGTTCCCTGTATTCGCATTAAGATAGAGCAAAAATTGGTCCAGGAGAGATCTTGTGCCCTGCCAAATAAACAACACGTCGTCAATATAACGGACCCATAAAACCACTGACGTACAGAAATCATCATTATTTTGTAAAACCTCTCTTTCCCATGATCCTAAGAAAAGGTTAGTGTAGCATGGGGCGCAGGCCGCCCCCATTGCCACGCCCCTCTTCTGTAAAAAAATATCTGTCTTTAAACACAAAATAATTGTGTGATAGCACAAAATTCATGAGGGCCATTAAAAAATCTACCATTCTGGAATCAAAATCACAACCAGAGAGGAAAAATCTTAAGGCTCCCAAACCCAAAGTATGGCTAATGCAAGTATATAGTGACTCCACGTCACAGGTGATAAGATACATATTGGGAGCCATATGTATTCCCTCTAATCTCTGGAGAACTTCGGTTGAATCACGCACATAGGAAGGCAGTTCCATGACAATTGGTTTCAGGAAGAAGTCTAGAAGTCTGGAGATGGGTTCCAGGGACCTTACCTGCATTTTTGTCTGGGTTTGAGGATGTATTTTCGGAGAGGGGGTGTGAGGATTTGCCTCCACATCGTGTATATGACTGTCCCATTAATCTGCTTCCCAGAGTAAAACTTCCCAAGTGCAAACTGTATAATCTTTCTGGCTCAGAGAGACAGGCCATGAAATATTACATTGCTTAGAGTCTATATAACATAACTGATCGAAATCAGGACAAATGCCAATCCAAAATTTAATAAAATATCCTTTATTTATATATTTTTAATTTAAAAAAAAAAACAAAAAACAATCTATAAAAATAAGCAGGTTGCTACAGAGGGGACAATTGGATATAAAATAATATGAAATTAATCGTCACCCGAAGTATGCCCGGCAGGTATTAAAGCCACTATGGGACAGGAGGACGAAATACAGAAACTCAGGAGAACTCAAAGGAAACGAAGGAGATGTTTAAGGACACACCCCAACATGTAGAGACATGTCAAAACCAACAGGAATCGGAGCAGGTATTGATCACGTGTGTAGGAAGTAGGAACCCGTCAGACTGAGAAGTAACCCAGTTAACGTCACTGAGTAACCTAGGAAGTTACCGCTGAACCGGTCACGTTCGTACAGGGGCACGTCAGACCGTTTACATGAACAAAGGAATCATTCCTGTGCATAGAGGGCAAGTCAGACCGAGTAGGCTACCCAGTTAGCGTCACTGGGTAACCAGGGCTGGCACTCACAAAAACAAGTCTGCCGCTGACACGGCATACTGGTCACGTTTGTAGGGGGCACGTCTGACTATGTGGACCCTCACTGTGCCAAGACACAACTGTACTGAGATACGAATACCTGGTACCGGCGCCTAGCCCTAAAACACATACACACTGGTAGGCCAATGGTTGACCCTCACCGTACCAAGGTACGTGTGTGCACAGATAAGAATTCCTTGCACCGACTCCTAGCCCTGAAGTAGTCACTGTCCTCTTATCCATACACACACCTGCCACAACCACTGCAGGAAAATGGTGCTGGAACCCAATCACTCCTACAGCCAGGATAGCAGCCTTAGCTGTCAGCATGCAATATGACACTCGCACACCGATGGGCAGAGCTACAGACCTTTTATAGCCGCCTCACTGGCCCAGGTCACATGGCATGTGGTAATGGCCTCGGCTGCAGACAGACAGAGGTTGCCATGTCATTGCTGAAGTCATGATGACCAATCAGCGGCCGCCTTGTCATTGATGACATCACGCACATGCACAGTATGGCTGCATGAACACTTAGGTTCAGGATGGTACAAAACTCTAGCTACCTGATGCCTCAAGCGACGGCCAGGTGGCGCTGCGGAGTTGACCGACCCCAATGTGGAAGTCAACGACAGGACTGGACCGGTTCGAGACACAACAGAACCCCGAACCGTAACACAGGTGTTCCACTACCAGTATCACCTATTGACCACTATAGTCCACACACCTCCTGAGGAAACGGGAGTCCGAGGCGCCCGGTTGTGATCCCTTGGCCACAGCACACTGGCGATTTACATGGTTAGTATCACCACTGTTATTATTTGGTACTTTAAATTATCCCAGTCCATGAATGGATAGTACTGAGGTAGGGTGTAGAGATGAGCGAACCGGTTCGGCTCGAGGTCGGTTCGCCGAACGGAGGTCCCGTTCGAGTTCGGCTCGTCGAACGTTCGACGAACCGAACTCGAACTGCATAGGAAACAATGGCAGGCAATCACAAACACATAAAACACCTAGAAAACACCCTCAAAGGTGTCCAAAAGGTGACAAACAACTCACAACACAACACAAACACATGGGAAAGTGACAAGGACATATACTCATGCGAAAACAAAACAGCTGGACAAGGAAAAAGAGGAGGACACACAGATATATGAGTATATGCAAGGAAACATCGATTCCATTATTGTGCAACTTGAGCCCTGCTCATTTTAGGCTTCCAATCTTGATAAATTGCCTGAGCTCGCCACGTACGCCTTGGGGATCTTGTCGTGTCCTGCAGCCAGCGTTCTCTCGGAACCTGTCTTCAGTGCTGCTGGGGGTCTGCTGGCAAATAAGCACACGTGTCTGTCCACTGACAATGTGGACATGGCTCTCAGAGGAATTTTCTTCCCCTGGGTCAGCCAGGGGACGGGAAAGGCATGCGTATTTTTGAGAGTGCTTCATGCAAAGCATCTTTTTCTTTTTCAAAAGGGGCTCAACCGATGCCAGTCAAGTGGGGTGTGTGTGGCCCAGTTAGTGGAAACGAGGGAGACTGTGGTTGGAGTCCCCTCGCTGTGTTTCTAAAAGAACCAAGATGAACAAGTCATGGCTCTCAGAGGACTTTTCTTCCCCTGGGTCAGCCAGGGGACGGGAAAGGCATGCGTATTTTTGAGAGTGCTTCATGCAAAGCATCTTTTTCTTTTTCAAAAGGGGGCTCAACCGATGCCAGTCAAGTGGGGTGTGTGTGGCCCAGTTAGTGGAAACGAGGGAGACTGTGGTTGGAGTCCCCTCGCTGTGTTTCTAAAAGAACCAAGATGAACAAGTCATGGCTCTCAGAGGACTTTTCTTCCCCTGGGTCAGCCAGGGGACGGGAAAGGCACGCGTATTTTTGAGAGTGCTTCATGCAAAGCATCTTTTTCTTTTTCAAAAGGGGGCTCAACCGATGCCAGTCAAGTGGGGTGTGTGTGGCCCAGTTAGTGGAAACGAGGGAGACTGTGGGTGGAGTCCCCTCGCTGTGTTTCTAAAAGAACCAAGATGAACAAGTCATGGCTCTCAGAGGACTTTTCTTCCCCTGGGTCAGCCAGGGGACGGGAAAGGCACGCGTATTTTTGAGAGTGCTTCATGCAAAGCATCTTTTTCTTTTTCAAAAGGGGGCTCAACCGATGCCAGTCAAGTGGGGTGTGTGTGGCCCAGTTAGTGGAAACGAGGGAGACTGTGGTTGGAGTCCCCTCGCTGTGTTTCTAAAAGAACCAAGATGAACAAGTCATGGCTCTCAGAGGACTTTTCTTCCCCTGGGTCAGCCAGGGGACGGGAAAGGCACGCGTATTTTTGAGAGTGCTTCATGCAAAGCATCTTTTTCTTTTTCAAAAGGGGGCTCAACCGATGCCAGTCAAGTGGGGTGTGTGTGGCCCAGTTAGTGGAAACGAGGGAGACTGTGGTTGGAGTCCCCTAGCTGTGTTTCTAAAAGAACCAAGATGAACAAGTCATGGCTCTCAGAGGACTTTTCTTCCCCTGGGTCAGCCAGGGGACGGGAAAGGCACGCGTATTTTTGAGAGTGCTTCATGCAAAGCATCTTTTTCTTTTTCAAAAGGGGGCTCAACCGATGCCAGTCAAGTGGGGTGTGTGTGGCCCAGTTAGTGGAAACGAGGGAGACTGTGGTTGGAGTCCCCTCGCTGTGTTTCTAAAAGAACCAAGATGAACAAGTCATGGCTCTCAGAGGACTTTTCTTCCCCTGGGTCAGCCAGGGGACGGGAAAGGCACGCGTATTTTTGAGAGTGCTTCATGCAAAGCATCTTTTTCTTTTTCAAAAGGGGGCTCAACCGATGCCAGTCAAGTGGGGTGTGTGTGGCCCAGTTAGTGGAAACGAGGGAGACTGTGGTTGGAGTCCCCTCTCTGTGTTTCTAAAAGAACCAAGATGAACAAGTCATGGCTCTCAGAGGACTTTTCTTCCCCTGGGTCAGCCAGGGGACGGGAAAGGCACGCGTATTTTTGAGAGTGCTTCATGCAAAGCATCTTTTTCTTTTTCAAAAGGGGGCTCAACCGATGCCAGTCAAGTGGGGTGTGTGTGGCCCAGTTAGTGGAAACGAGGGAGACTGTGGTTGGAGTCCCCTCGCTGTGTTTCTAAAAGAACCAAGATGAACAAGTCATGGCTCTCAGAGGACTTTTCTTCCCCTGGGTCAGCCAGGGGACGGGAAAGGCACGCATATTTTTGAGAGTGCTTCATGCAAAGCATCTTTTTCTTTTTCAAAAGGGGGCTCAACCGATGCCAGTCAAGTGGGGTGTGTGTGGCCCAGTTAGTGGAAACGAGGGAGACTGTGGTTGGAGTCCCCTCGCTGTGTTTCTAAAAGAACCAAGATGAACAAGTCATGGCTCTCAGAGCACTTTTCTTCCCCTGGGTCAGCCAGGGGACGGGAAAGGCACGCGTATTTTTGAGAGTGCTTCATGCAAAGCATCTTTTTCTTTTTCAAAAGGGGGCTCAACCGATGCCAGTCAAGTGGGGTGTGTGTGGCCCAGTTAGTGGAAACGAGGGAGACTGTGGTTGGAGTCCCCTCGCTGTGTTTCTAAAAGAACCAAGATGAACAAGTCATGGCTCTCAGAGGACTTTTCTTCCCCTGGGTCAGCCAGGGGACGGGAAAGGCACGCGTATTTTTGAGAGTGCTTCATGCAAAGCATCTTTTTCTTTTTCAAAAGGGGGCTCAACCGATGCCAGTCAAGTGGGGTGTGTGTGGCCCAGTTAGTGGAAACGAGGGAGACTGTGGTTGGAGTCCCCTCGCTGTGTTTTACATGCTTTTAGAAGGGCATGACATGGCTTAGAGGTTGACTTTCAGCATCTGGAAACTGTTGGCTACCAAAATACTGCCTTTCCAACCTTTTTAACCGAGGATTTTCGAGACCTTATGCCCATCGCAGTGCCCCAAGAGCCGATGCCCAGGCGCCACTCCTTCTCCAACAAAGGCGTGCACGCGCTACACCAGCATGTCGCACTAAACATCACTGATTCCTTGAGAAACTCTGTGTGACAGGGTGCATTTCACCACAGATAATTGGCCCAGTAAGCATGGAGAGGGGCGTTACATGTCGCTGACTGGGCAATGGGTTACTGTGGGGAGAGATGGAGAAGGGTCTGCTGTACAAGTCTTGCCGTCCCCACGAGTTGTTTCAATCCTTCTTCTGTATGTAGAAGTTAATACACTGCTTCTGCCTCTTCAACCTCGTGTGGGTCCTCCACCTTGGCGCAAACCCTGTGTGGTCAGGCCACCCTTCCTTGTAACTGCGCACAAGGACTACCACACACCTCCTTACTATGCTGGCAGCAGAGCTTAATGCCATCAGGCGGTCAAAGGTTTACTTTGAAATGTATGGGAAATGTGAGTCACACCGCTGAGAAGTTGTGGACGGTTAGCTCTGGAGACCGAGTTTCATCAATGGTTGTCTCCACTCAACCAGCAGCCAGGGAAGGCCGGGTGCGACAATGATGCAAACATGGGTGCGGCCCTTCGCTGTGACAATGTGACACACGTGCCTTGTGTGGTTCACGTGTTGAACCTGGTTGTCCAGCAATTTTTAAAGCACTATCCTGGCCCACATGGCCTTCTGCAGAGAGCACAGTGTAACGCCTTCCTTGATCCACACACTCAGATGGGCTGTAAATGATAGGCTAGAGGGAAGCCACTCACCAAGCAGGACCCCTAGAACCCTGAAACCCTTTAACCCCTATACAGGGATTAGGAATTACACAGGGCCGAAGGTGATTAATACCTGTGGAAGGCTGCAGTTCCAGAGAATAGTAGTCAGGCAGGGTCAAAACATTAATTGAGGAACAGGAACAGAATGGGACGGCCAGGACTTAATCAGAAAACAAGCAGAGGTGAAATGCGGATCGGCCAACAAGGTACATAAACAGCAAGCAGGAAAAGTAGTCAGGTAACAAGCACACAAAATCATAAAACTGAACTGGGGGTAAAAGCAGAGCTATGTCTGGCAGTGGTCTGCAGACAGGATGGGCATAAAAAAGGGTGTGGTGTCTTCCCATTGGTTGTAGCTGAATGATGGTATTTCATCTGTGAGATACCCACCAGCTACATTCAGCCAGAGATTCTGCATCTGTCAAGTTGATGCAGCCCAGTGGGTGAGCATAACCTGCGTCCACCTGCGCCGCTGGCATCGACTCCTCTCCCATCATCAGCACATGCATGACAGGAACACGTTGTCACCTGGCGACCGGAGTACAAATTGACGGAGCGGACTCCGTTGGTGACTTAACAGCCGTGTGCGGCAATGATGCAAACCTGGCTGCGGGCCATCGTCAGGGCAATGTGACACACGTGCCTTGTATGGCTCACGTGTTGAACCTAATTCTCCAGCAATTTTTAAAACACCATCACGGCCTACATGGCCTTGTGCAGTGGGCACGCTCGCTATGTGCTCACTTCCATCGTGCGCACACAGCAGCTCAACAACTTTCGTCGCTACAGAAGTCTTTAGGTCTGGTGGTTAAACGCCTGAAATGCGATGTGCCCACACGCAGGAATTTGAATCTGCACATGTTGCAGCGTTTGTGGCAGCACCGCCGAACCCTGCTGCAATACGTTATGACATATAGCCTGGGATAACTTGATCCAGAGGTGGTGCAGATCACGCTGCTGGAGTGGTGTCAGATCAAGGACCTATGCACCCTGCTACACAGTTTACAAATGTCGACGAAGATGTTTAGCACTGGCAATGTCATTCTCAGCGTGACAATTCTGGTCATCTACATGATGGAGCACACTGTAATTATTATTCGGAGTCAGGTGTTGGGACAAGAGGAAGGGGAGGAAGTACAGGAGGAGTCATATGCGGAAGGGATAACAAGATCTACGAGGTCCAGATGGTCAGCGGCACCTATGCGGCAGTCATGGTGAGGGAGAGGGATTAACAAGGGCGCATAGTATCAGCAAAAAGTGTTGAGGAAGGTGCAGGAGCCCATGAAGAAATGGAGGACGAACTGGCGATGGGCATGGAAGACTCAGCAGATGAGTGAGAGCTTGCTCACATTTGGGTTGTGTGAGGTTGTGGGGAGAGGGCAGAGGAAGGAGGCACGATTCTCACCTCTCTGCCACCAACACACCAAGGACTTGGTCCTCCTGGATGCACAAGACACATGAGCGCCTTCTTGCTGCACTACCTACAACATGACCCTCGGATTGTACGAATTCAAAGTAATCCAGAATACTGGGTTGCCACACTGTTAGATCCCCGGTACAAGACAAAATTTGGCGAAATAATTCCTGCCATAGAAATGGACGCACGTATACAGGAGTATCTGCAGAATGTGGTACGCAATCTTAGATCTGCTTTTCCACTAAACACCAGTGCTGCACAGAGTGAATCTCAACGCTTTGTCATGGATAGGAGGAAATGGTCTTTTACTTGTCCACATCTGAGGGACCGAGGGCTGGCTGCTGTGCTGAGATGGCGTTGAGTACGGTGTCCCTGCAGAGTTGCACTTTTGGTCATATACCAAAATGAGTTGAAAAAGGACAGATGCTGGTGGAAAGGGGAACAGGTGTGTTGGAAAGGAGAAAAAAGTTTTGGTCCGTGGATTTGGTGGTTAAGCAACAGTAACATTTGCTGAAGAAACACCATCTGTTACAGTGGGACTGGCAGATTTGGATAAAGTGGTATATACTATGTTACCGCTATATAACGAAAATTAATAAGAAAAGAAAGAGAAAGGTATATATCCCCATCAGCAGTCAGTGTGCATCGTGCTCCCAGTTGGAAAAGGAGAGGTTGGCAACTGGAAGGTTTGGTGGAGGATACAGAGCTGTGTGGCTATGAAACTAATAGTAGCCTGAACCGAGTTAGACGCCATTCGGATCTGGAGACTGGGAGCCCTGTTAGCGTCACAGGGTCCACATGCCCACCCAGCCCAGGAACTCCCTGTTAACAACACAGGGGCCATTGAGTACGCTGACCGGGTGCGTAGGGGCACACCTGTGGACAGCAGGCGCATCAGCAGCAGCAGGCCTGTTAATGCCACTGGGCTGCACAAGCAGGACTGGTAGGACAGGAGCTGGTCTTAACCGTTCTGCGTTACCAACTGTGGTGGTGGCCTGCATCGACACCCTATCCCTGCCTACCTCTGGCCTAAAGCCGCAATGGGTTCAACACATGGAGGTGTGCTCTTTCGGAGCATAATAGAAGACTGCGCACCTCCTTGTTGGCTCCAGCCCCTTTTATAACCTGGGTCCGCCCCAAACCAGGGTGAACCACAATGCACCTCCTGGAGACAAAAGTAGAGTGACACGTCATGAGTGGCATAACTAGCGTCCTATTTGGACCCGCAACTTCAATGATGACCTCATGGCTGCCATGACCCAAACACCTCACCAGTCATTGTCTGACCATCAATAATGCGGTGACAAGTCATAGGGGTGGGCCTCTGCAAGCCATTTGGGAGGACACCTGATGCCCTGTGGTCTATATGGGACCCCCACATCAGGGGCAGGGCCAAAGAGTTCATTACCGGACCTAGTCTCTGATGCAGTAAGTGCCTGAGCATGCTCAGTAGCATGAAATACAGTCTCTGAAAAAAGACTATCAGCTTTAGCATGGTGTCTAGGCACAAAACAGGACTTAGACCGGCACGGAATGCAAGCACCTGTGCAAAGAGGCTTTTCACACTTAGTGTGGGAGCATGCGCTGTATCCCGAAATGAAGACTTAGCGTCAGGAATGGCACAGTCAGGCTGAGCATACTCACTAGGCGAAACACTGTAATTAGGCTGCAGCTGGGGTAAATCGGCACACGCATGCGCACTAGCTGCCTCTCCACACTTAGACGTGGAGGAGAAATTGCTCTTGGAGATGCTGTCTATGAACAGAAGGAAAAGCTAAAGGAAGCCTGACTTTCTATCCCTCCGAATTATCAAATGCAGCAATGAATTCCCTGAATTTGCTATAACATTAGCGTAGCAAAATGTGCATGAGGGTGTCATGTAGAGGTGCTATAAATAGCTTGGCACCAGTGGGGCACTAATGGAATACAACAGCCAGTTCTATGATGCCACTAAATGGCAGTATTTTTTGCTATCATTGTAGCTTATTAAAAACAGAGCAGGAGGGTGTCATGCAGAGGTGCTAGAAATAGCTTGGCACCAGTGGGGCACTAATGGAATACAACAGCCAGTTCTATGATGCCACTAAATGGCAGTATTTTTTGCTATCATTATAGCTTATTAAAAACAGAGCAGGAGGGTGTCATGCAGAGGTGCTAGAAATAGCTTGGCATCAGTGGGGCACTAATGGAATACAACAGCCAGTTCTATGAGGCCACTAAATGGCAGTATTTTTTGCTATCATTATAGCTCATTAAAAACAGAGCAGGAGGGTGTCATGCAGAGGTGCTGCACATAGATTTGCACCAGTGGGGCACTAATGGAGTACAACAGCCACTTCTTGTATGCCACTAGGTACACTGAGTGTTTGCTAGTATAATGGCTTAGTAACAATGAGTTTGAGTGTGCAATGCAGGCAGAGGTGCTGCAAATATCTTTGTAATAGTGTGACTAGACAAAAGTACAATAGCCACGTTTAGGATGCCACTAGGTACACTGACTGTTTGGTAGTATCATGGCTTAGTTAAAAAAAGTTTGAGTGTGCAATGCAGGCAGACGTGCTGCAAATAACTTTCCACTAGTTTGACTACACAAAAGTCCAATAGCCACGTTTAGGATGCCACTAGGTACACTGACTGTTTGCTAGTATAATGGCTTAGTTAAAAAAAGTTTGAGTGTGCAATGCAGGCAGAGGTGCTGCAAAAATCTTTGCACTAGTTTGACTACACAAAAGTACAATAGCCACGTTTAGGATGCCACTAGGTACACTGAGTGTTTGCTAGTATAATGGCTTAGTTAAAAAGAGTTGGAGTGTGCATTGCAGGCAGAGGTGCTGCAAATATCTTTGCAATAGTGTGACTAGACAAAAGTCCAATAGCCACGTTTAGGATGCCACTAGGTACACTGACTGTTTGCTAGTATAATGGCTTAGTTAAAAATAGTTTGAGTGTGCAATGCAGGCAGACGTGCTGCAAATATCTTTGCACTAGTTTGACTACACAAAAGTCCAATAGCCACGTTTAGGATGCCACTAGGTACACTGACTGTTTGCTAGTATAATGGCTTAGTTAAAAAGAGTTGGAGTGTGCAATGCAGGCAGACATGCTGCAAATATCTTTCCACTAGTTTGACTACACAAAAGTCCAATAGCCACGTTTAGGATGCCACTAGGTACACTGACTGTTTGCTAGTATAATGGCTTAGTTAAAAAAAGTTTGAGTGTGCAATGCAGGCAGACGTGCTGCAAATATCTTTGCACTAGTTTGACTACACAAAAGTACAATAGCCACGTTTAGGATGCCACTAGGTACACTGAGTGTTTGCTAGTATAATGGCTTAGTTAAAAAGAGTTTGAGTGTGCAATGCAGGCAGAGGTGCTGCAAATATCTTTGCAATAGTGTGACTAGACAAAAGTACAATAGCCACGTTTAGGATGCCACTAGGTACACTGACTGTTTGCTAGTATAATGGCTTAGTTAAAAAAAGTTTGAGTGTGCAATGCAGGCAGAGGTGCTGCAAATATCTTTGCACTAGTTTGACTACACAAAAGTCCAATAGCCACGTTTAGGATGCCACTAGGTACACTGACTGTTTGCTAGTATAATGGCTTAGTTAAAAAGAGTTGGAGTGTGCATTGCAGGCAGAGGTGCTGCAAATATCTTTGCAATAGTGTGACTAGACAAAAGTCCAATAGCCACATTTAGGATGCCACTAGGTACACTGACTGTTTGCTAGTATAATGGCTTAGTTAAAAAAAGTTTGAGTGTGCAATGCAGGCAGACATGCTGCAAATATCTTTGCACTAGTTTGACTACACAAAAGTACAATAGCCACGTTTAGGATGCCACTAGGTACACTGACTGTTTGCTAGTATAATGGCTTAGTTAAAAAGAGTTTGAGTGTGCAATGCAGGCAGACGTGCTGCAAATATCTTTGCAATAGTGTGACTAGACAAAAGTACAATAAACACGTTTAGGATGCCACTAGGTACACTGACTGTTTGCTAGTATAATGGCTTAGTTAAAAAGAGTTGGAGTGTGCAATGCAGGCAGACATGCTGCAAATATCTTTCCACTAGTTTGACTACACAAAAGTCCAATAGCCACGTTTAGGATGCCACTAGGTACACTGACTGTTTGCTAGTATAATGGCTTAGTTAAAAAGAGTTGGAGTGTGCAATGCAGGCAGACATGCTGCAAATATCTTTCCACTAGTTTGACTACACAAAAGTCCAATAGCCACATTTAGGATGCCACTAGGTACACTGACTGTTTGCTAGTATAATGGCTTAGTTAAAAAGAGTTGGAGTGTGCAATGCAGGCAGACATGCTGCAAATATCTTTCCACTAGTTTGACTACACAAAAGTCCAATAGCCACGTTTAGGATGCCACTAGGTACACTGACTGTTTGCTAGTATAATGGCTTAGTTAAAAAAAGTTTGAGTGTGCAATGCAGGCAGACGTGCTGCAAATATCTTTGCACTAGTTTGACTACACAAAAGTACAATAGCCACGTTTAGGATGCCACTAGGTACACTGAGTGTTTGCTAGTATAATGGCTTAGTTAAAAAGAGTTTGAGTGTGCAATGCAGGCAGAGGTGCTGCAAATATCTTTGCAATAGTGTGACTAGACAAAAGTACAATAGCCACGTTTAGGATGCCACTAGGTACACTGACTGTTTGCTAGTATAATGGCTTAGTTAAAAAAAGTTTGAGTGTGCAATGCAGGCAGACGTGCTGCAAATATCTTTGCACTAGTTTGACTACACAAAAGTACAATAGCCACGTTTAGGATGCCACTAGGTACACTGACTGTTTGCTAGTATAATGGCTTAGTTAAAAAAAGTTTGAGTGTGCAATGCAGGCAGACATGCTGCAATCTTTGCACTAGTTTGACTACACAAAAGTACAATAGCCACGTTTAGGATGCACTAGGTACACTGACTGTTTGCTAGTATAATGGCTTAGTTAAAAAGAGTTGGAGTGTGCAATGCAGGCAGACATGCTGCAAATATCTTTCCACTAGTTTGACTACACAAAAGTCCAATAGCCACGTTTACGTTTAGGATGCCACTAGGTACACTGACTGTTTGCTAGTATAATGGCTTAGTTAAAAAGAGTTGGAGTGTGCAATGCAGGCAGAGGTGCTGCAAATATCTTTGCAATAGTGTGACTAGACAAAAGTCCAATAGCCACGTTTAGGATGCCACTAGGTACACTGACTGTTTGCTAGTATAATGGCTTAGTTAAAAAAAGTTTGAGTGTGCAATGCAGGCAGACGTGCTGCAAATATCTTTGCACTAGTTTGACTACACAAAAGTCCAATAGCCACGTTTAGGATGCCACTAGGTACACTGACTGTTTGCTAGTATAATGGCTTAGTTAAAAAGAGTTGGAGTGTGCAATGCAGGCAGAGGTGCTGCAAATATCTTTGCAATAGTGTGACTAGACAAAAGTACAATAGCCACGTTTAGGATGCCACTAGGTACACTGACTGTTTGCTAGTATAATGGCTTATTTAAAAAAAGTTTGAGTGTGCAATGCAGGCAGACGTGCTGCAAATATCTTTGCACTAGTTTGACTACACAAAAGTACAATAGCCACGTTTAGGATGCTACTAGGTACACTGACTGTTTGCTAGTATAATGGCTTAGTTAAAAAGAGTTGGAGTGTGCAATGCAGGCAGACATGCTGCAAATATCTTTCCACTAGTTTGACTACACAAAAGTACAATAGCCACGTTTAGGATGCCACTAGGTACACTGACTGTTTGCTAGTATAATGGCTTAGTTAAAAAGAGTTTGAGTGTGCAATGCAGGCAGACGTGCTGCAAATATCTTTGCAATAGTGTGACTAGACAAAAGTACAATAGCCACGTTTAGGATGCCACTAGGTACACTGACTGTTTGCTAGTATAATGGCTTAGTTAAAAAGAGTTTGAGTGTGCAATGCAGGCAGACATGCTGCAAATATCTTTGCAATAGTGTGACTAGACAAAAGTACAATAGCCACGTTTAGGATGCCACTAGGTACACTGACTCTTTGCTAGTATAATGGCTTAGTTAAAAAAAGTTTGAGTGTGCAATGCAGGCAGACGTGCTGCAAATATCTTTGCACTAGTTTGACTACACAAAAGTACAATAGCCACGTTTAGGATGCCACTAGGTACACTGACTGTTTGCTAGTATAATGGCTTAGTTAAAAAGAGTTGGAGTGTGCAATGCAGGCAGACATGCTGCAAATATATTTCCACTAGTTTGACTACACAAAAGTCCAATAGCCACGTTTAGGATGCCACTAGGTACACTGACTGTTTGCTAGTATAATAGCTTAGTTAAAAAGAGTTGGAGTGTGCAATGCATGCAGACATGCTGCAAATATCTTTCCACTAGTTTGACTACACAAAAGTACAATAGCCACATTTAGGATGCCACTAGGTACACTGTCTGTTTGCTAGTATAATGGCTTAGTTAAAAAGAGTTGGAGTGTGCAATGCAGGCAGACGTGCTGCAAATATCTTTGCAATAGTGTGACTAGACAAAAGTACAATAGCCACGTTTAGGATGCCACTAGGTACACTGACTGTTTGCTAGCATAATGGCTTAGTTAAAAAGAGTTGGAGTGTGCAGAGGACAGGAGGGTACAGTGCCAGGATTGTGGGGCTCTGGGTAGAGGAATGGAAGCCTGCCTTTCTATTCCCTCCTAATGTTGAAATGCAGCGACGAAATCCCTGACCTTGGCTACACAGACGCTGTCGCTGTTTTCAGGACCTGTCACCTATGGCTCTGACCCTACCGGTTTGAGCCCTTAAAAGGACTGATAGAAAGTGCTCTCCCTAAGCTGTCCAGCGCTGTGTATGGAGCGCATACAGCTGTATCAGCGATAGGACTCAGGACGGAGCTGCGACAGTGATGTCTGACACCAAAGACGCAGAAGAGATAATGGCGTCCTGGAGGAAAATGTCCGGTTTTATAATGCAGGGACATGTGACATGGACATCCTATCACACATGCCGTTGCTTCTCTGGCTAAAAGTCCACTTAGCTGTGTGTGTGTCTGGGATTGGCTGACATGCTGGCCCGCCCCACAAGACGCGCGCGCTTAGGGAAGGAAGACAAGGAAAAAAAAAAAAATGGCGATCGCCATTATAGAAACAGCAGTGATCTGAAGGCGCTGTTCCCGCACACTATACACTGAAATGTCATAATAGTGTGAGTCACAGAGTGACTTACACTATTACAGCGGAAAGCCAGCTAGGAATTAGCTGTTTTTTTGCTGCTAGAACCGTTCTCGAACGTTTCTAGAACTATCGAGCTTTTGCAAAAAGCTCGAGTTCTAGTTCGATCTAGAACAGGCCCCAAAATCACTCGAGCCTAGAACTGGAGAACCTCGAACCGCGAACCGCGCTCAACTCTAGTAGGGTGTATTAGTGGCTAGACTTGTTATAGAACTTATTCAGGTTCTTTGTCCTCAGGAACCAGTAGGATTTGGCATCTTATTTACCATTGTCTGAATTTGCTTTACATAGTCGTCATCAGGAGCCTGTCAAGTCACCATTCTTTTGTGCATACGGTTTCCATATGCAATTTTGTACCTTACGTGGTAGGGGTCCTTTGAGAGTTGCTGAGGAGGAAAATTTTGCTTCATCACTCCCTTCTGTATTGCAAGGGGTTCAGAGTAATTTCAAGCTGATGGGAGATAGATACAAACGTATGGCTGACAAAAAAATGCTTGTCAGGTCAGGATCTAAGTGTGGTTATCTACCAGGAACATAAAGTTGAAGATTCCTTCCTGGAAGATGGGACTTAGGCCCGTTTCACATGTCAGTGAAAAACACTGACGTTTTTCACTGGCATGTAAAACATGCACATGTCCCTCCGTGTGCCGTGAATCACGGCACACGTGGGTTGTCTAAGTGCAATCCGGGCTCTGTTCTCCGTGGCCCGTGATTGCACTTAGAGATTAACTCACCTGTGCCCGCTCCCGCTCTCAATGGTGCTGATCGCTCCTGCGGTGCAGCATCCGGCCAGCGCTGACCCCCGCAGCAGCTGCTTCCGGGTCGGCTGTGTCGTACATCATGAATATGCGCAACAGTAATGAGCCGGCTCAGAAGCAGCAGGCTGCACGGGGTGCAGAGAGCACCGCTGAAGCCGGGTGAGTAATTTATTTTAAAAGCACGTTTTTTTCTGGCACGTGTCTTAAGGATCACACCACTGCGTGGTCCGTGGGACATCAGTGAAGCCAGAAAAAAATGGACATGTCTCCGTGCGGCAATCACGGATACGCGTGAATGCTGAACGGAGACATGGTCAGTGAAACATCATTGATGTGTGAGCAGACCCATTGATTATAATGGGTCTGCGTTTGTCAGTGATTCTGGTTCGTTTAAAAAAAAGCACAAACGTACCAGAATCACTGACGTGTGAAACAGGCCTTAGGTATATTGATGCCCTAATAAATAACCACTATCATTAACCCAGTAGCATTTCGTCTGGAGTTACCTCAGGCTCTTAGGAATCACAATGTTTTCCACAGGGCACTGCTCAAAAAGTATTTTGTACCTTTGAAGCCCCCCCCCCCCCTGCCTCTGGCCCCAATCATGGTTGATGGTAAGATAGAGTTTCATATAGCTAAGATTTAGAAAAACAAAAAGTAATAAAAATAATGCCTTAAAACATTCTTTCTCATATTATTCTGGCATTTGGCAACTATAAATAGTTTTGGTAATCCTAATTGACAGAAAACTGGAAAGGTTTATTCAGATTTATGTCAGATAGTGAGAAAAATATGTATATGTGTCTTTTTCAAGAGTGTCTGCAAACTTCAGGTTTCAACTATACATAGAAATCACAAAATTGTGGTCCATCCAAAAATTGCCATTTCATTATTTAAATAGAGATTGAAAAATCTGTGGTCAAGGCAAAAATTGCCATGGGAGATTGCAGAGGTGACTGACAGGTGTGGGTCTAGGGTTGTTAAACAGCTGGTGAAAAGAGGGGAAGAGTACTGCAATCATGAGTGAGAAATCTCAGGGGCGAGGTGGAAGCTGAAATAGGAGTGGTGTTGGAGTTGTACGTGGTGGTATGCCTTAATGTTAAGGTACCGTCACACTAAACGTCGCTCCAGTGATCCCACCAGCAACCTGACCTGGCAGGGATCGCTGGAGCATCGCTACACGGGTTGCTGTTGAGCTGTCAAACAGGCAGATCTAACCAGCAACCAGTGACCAGCCCCCAGCGAGCAGCGACGCATGGAAGCGATGCTGCGCTTTGTAACTAAGGTAAATATCGGGTAACCAACCTGATATTTACCTTGGTTACCAGCGCACACCGCTTAGCGCTTGATCCCTGCACTCCTAGCCAGAGTACACATCGGGTTAATTACCCGATGTGTAGTCTGGCTATGTGTGCAAGGGAGTAGGGAGCCGGCACTGACAGCGTGAGAGCGGCGGACGCTGGTAACGAAGGTAAATATCGGGTAACCAAGTAAATGGCTTCTTATTACCCGATATTTACATTGGTTACCAGCGTCCTTAGAAGCCGGCTCCCTGCTCACTGCACATTCAGTTGTTACTCTCTCGCTGTCACACACAGCGATGTGTGCTTCACAGCGGGAGAGCAACAACTAAAAAATGGTCCAGAACATTCAGCAACAACCAGCGACCTCACTGCAGGGGCCAGGTTGTTGCTGGATGTCACACACAGCAACATCGCTAGCAACATCGCTGTTGCGTCACAAAAGTCGTGCCTCAGCAGCGATGTTGCTAGCGATGTTGCTTAGTGAGACGCGGCCTTTACTGAAAGCTCTCCTGAACAAACACTGGCTCGTCCTATTCATAGATAACTGACAACTCCTGTTACAGGACTGGCTCGACTCCCTTTCTTTTTCAGCCACACAACAGTACAACTTGCAGATGAGGGCTAGAAAGATCATGTGCTACAGTGGATGGCAAGCGCTGCATTAAATGGCCTCTCCTTGTCTTCCTCCATTTTAACATCACACACAGTACAGTCCTCAGAGGTGGCACCCCAATTACCCTTGTTTCCCGCCTTGTCACAACTCTCCAACAGCCCAACTGACTGTGGGGAACTACACGTGAACAAGTCTGCAGAGCTTTTCACACATTAAATTCCATTGCCTTCAGTGGTTTGCTCCAAAGATTTACAGTCACGGGAAGAGGAAAGCATCTACACCGATGCCCAAAATCTTTGTCAGTTGGATCTGAGATTGGTCAAAGTATGGTCCGAGATGAATCAAGACCCTCATCACTAGACATTAACCCCTGGAGGTGGAGGTGATGATGATGAGACTGAGGTACCCGAGGTGCACGCATAATGTATCCATCCATCCAACCAAACATCTGTTCACACTGTTTCGGCTTCAAGAGCCGTGTCTTGCTCTCCCTGCAACCAACCAATAGAGGAACACTACTTGTTACACTTGCCAGACAACCATCCATCCAGAAATATAGCTAGCATTGAGGCATGCGAAGTAGGGAGTATAAATAGCAAATCCCAAAATGTGATTGGGCAAACCAAACAAGAAAGTGCACACACCTGAATAGAAATGAAACACGGAGGCACAGCACAAGGAAGAAAAACAAGCAATTGACTCAACACAAAACAGGCTGTAGTCCAACCAAAAGGGAAACCCAGCTAAAACCAGAGATCACTGGTTTTAATGCACGGAGTGGATCTTACCACTTGGGGGGCACTACCCAGGGATAAGGGTCTCAACTCGCCCTAAAGGCTATTATCCCTGCGTTGCCCTCAAGCCACGGGTATGCTTAATGGTAGCGAGGTGTGACCCTCCGACCTGATCCTGTCTCCTACAAGGACCCTGGTCTAAAGACCCCCAACCTGATACACAGGACGCCTCCAGGGAACAGCACCAACAAAATGACAACAAAGGAAAAATAACAAAAGGAGTTGCAATTGGTAACAACACCCCTGCAGACACGACTCCTTATCTGCAGGAGAATAGCAGAGGGAAAGAAAAGCACCACGTCCTTCCACACAGGGTGTCTCCAGTGAATCTGAATAACCAGCCCTGTGTGGAGGATTCTGGAACTTCTTAAAAGCCCGGACTAATTAGTAATTTGCAGCAGCTGAGGGAATGCAGCCAAGCAAACTTGCTAGAGAAGCATTAACCCCTCAGGTGCTAAAAGGAAAAATCGTCCATTTAATACGGACGAGTCTCGCTGGAGTAAGACCAGCGTGACAGTGGAGCCATGACAGCAGTCATTCAATATTTTGTTTTTTCTCATGACGAAACCACGAGATAAAAAAGCGCTGCTTGGCACTGTCCCATAGTATAACTTTGGTGTGAGGGCTATCCGATAACGTATCAGATAGCCCTCGCCCAGGTTATCTACTCATCTGAGGGTAACCTAATTAGTTGGTTGCAAGGAGACTTAGGGTACTGTCACACTAAGAGACACAACCAGCGATCCCACCAGCGATCTGACCTGGCAGGGATCGTTGGTGCGTCGCTACATAGTCGCTGGTGAGCTGTCAATCAGGCAGATCTCCACAGAGATCAGCCACCAGAGACCTGTGTAATGACGCTGTGCTTCGTAACCATGGTACACATCGGGTTACTAAGCAAAGCGCTTTGCTTGGATACCCGATATGTACCTTGGTTACCAGCGTCCGCAGCTGCCAGAAGCCGGCTCCCTGCACACGTAACCATGGTACCGATCGGGTTACTAAGCAAAGCGCCTTGCTTGGATACCCGATATGTACCTTGGTTACCAGCTTACCGCAGGCTGCCAAAAGCCGGCTCCCTGCACATTAAGATCGTTGGCTCCCGCTGTTAAACACAGTGATATGTGCTTCACAGCGGGAGAGCAATGACTAAATAATGGTCCAGGACATTCAGCAACGACCGGCGACCTCACAGTAGGAGCCAGGTCATTGCTGGATGTCACACACAGCGACATCGCTAGCAACAACGCTGTTGCGTCACAAAAACCGTGACTCAGCAGCGATGTTGCTAGCGATGTCGCTTAGTGAGACGTGGCCTTTAAACTATAAGGTCTCAAAATTAGAAAAAATCATGCAATTGCAAGGCATTTGAAGAAATTCAAGAAAAATCTACCAGTTAATCATTGGAAATGTTATTAGTATAAGGTCATAGACAGACGTGTGGTTAAGATCTTCCTTTTCCAAAATTATCAGGCCTCTGGCAGGAACTATGTCACCAGAGATAAACTACAAAACCATCTTCAATGTGGTGTTATAGAGATGGGTAAAAATTCTTTGGCTGGAAGCTATCTTCAAACCCAACTGTAATGGGAAAAGTAAAAGCTATAGTTAGTGATGAGCAAGTGTATTCGTTACTATTCGCTACTCACACAGATTGTACAGTATTTGGGGAACCCATTATATTGTGGGGTTTTTTTTGGATATTCACCTTACTATATTGCAGCCACTAAACATGCTGGGATTCTTAAACAAGCACAGTAATGCCGCAGCCATCTTAGTTGTAGTATTGCTGTGATTGGCTTGCCGTGCAGCGTCATAGGGTCTATAAAAGACCTTCTGCCGCCATTTTGCGCACATTTCATCAGGAGCCAGCTTTATATCAGCAGAATAGGGACAGAGCGAGTAGCTGCTAGGGAGAGTGTAGGCCTTTTAATAACAGAAAAACCCTTTTCAGGGCTAACTGCTGTGTATAGTAGGTCAGTGTTCTGTAGAGAGGGACAGATTTTCCAGCAGAGATAGAGCTTAAAGCAGAGTGTCACTGTGCCACCCCCAGGCCAGCAGCCGGCGCTGCTCGGATCCGGACCCGCTGCATGGCTCAAGGGATACTCCGGACCCAGGGGTCACGCGGACACGCCGAATGAAAAGGGGGACGTAGTTGTACGGCCTTGATCGTATTTGGTTTGTGACGCCACCCACAGTGTGTGGTGAAGTGGGACACCACCGCTGCTGTTGTGGGGTACCCGGGGGAGATGTAATGACAGCTGGATGTTAAACCCTCCGTGGGTAGGGATGGTTGCCCCGGGGCCCAGTGTCTCTGTGCAGGGGATGACGATGGCAGGGGCCTGCGCGCCCGGATGTAGCAGGGGATATTTGGTTACTCACACGTAAATGAATCACATGAGTCTTTTGGTAAACCAAGGTGCTGGTTGCCGGCCGCCGCAGCCGGTTGTACTCTGATCCCCCCACCCGGGCTGGTGGTCGCCGTCTCTTCCTCTGCACTTGTTGGGGTTGTGTGTTTGGACTTCCTGGTGGGGAACACAGGAGTCCGCTCCCGGCTGTCTGGGTGCCTGAGGAGCCGTGCCCGCTGATGCTGACCCGTGCGATCTATGGGCCCTGGCGGTTGCCGTATCTCTATCTGTGGGTGGTTGTCTACTTTTGGGACTTTGGTTGGGACAGGACCTGTAATCCTGCCCTCAATCGGTTAATTAGTTAGGCCATTGGTTCCGGTCATGGCTTCAGGGTCTGAGTACCCCCTCTGTGCACTGTTTCTGGTCAGGTCTCCTGTGTTGGTACCGGCGGACTCCAACCCTGCTCCGGTCCTCCTCGGATCTGCCGAGCCGACTTCCCGTCTCCTGCTGACAGAGACCACCGTCTGCCACCTAGCCAAGGTACCAGGGCTCCGACCCTGGCACCGTTCAACTTGGACTTCTCCTCTGCTGGAACTACACATAGCTCCAGCCCACACTCTTCTCCACTTGAACTACAGCTCAATCTGTTTGTATAACTGCTTAACTGACTGTTTTCCCGCCCCGGGCTGTATGGACCCTAGGTGGGCATTCCCTAACCGCCTTGGCCCGCCCACTGGTGTGCCTGTCTTGCCCTGAGGGGGGTGACTAGGGTTTCAGGTCGGCTGTATGTGACCTAGGTGAGGGAAGGTGTTGTGCAGGGCCTATTGTGTGACTACCTGTTTTTGCCAGGGCGTCACATCACTACCTCCATGGTACCATCCAGAATACAATAGCTCTTTTAAGAGCTGAAACCACAGAACAAGGTCACAGCAAGGAGGGAGAGATTGTGGATTAAGTCGAGAATCAGTGCCTGTTTACACAATATTTAATGTTTCACAGCCTGGCTTGTACCATCCACATCAGCCAAATTAATACATTGCAAGTGTGCCTTGCAAATACAAAGCAGTACTCTAGCATTTAGTGCTGCCTGATACACTAAACGCACCAGTCCTGTTTCCACAATATTGGGGGTTCACAGCCTGGCTTGTGGCATCCCCATCAGCCACATTAATACGTTGCTAGTGGCCTTTGCAAATAAAAAGCAGTACTACTGGCAGTTAGTGCTGCCTGATACACTAAAGCCCTATCCCCCCTCGTTGCGTTAGTGCCCCGATTATGGAGCTAGAATGCTACGGATCACCCTTTTCTTTCTTTCCATGATCTGAGATTGAGGTTTGGGTTCATCTGGGATTCTTAAGGGTTCCGGACACTTCTTCAAGTGGTCCCGGGAGACAGTAGATGTGGTTCTTCCCTGATCCTTGCTGATGAGGCAAGTCTTCTAGTTGTCAAAGTTTGATGGTTGCACCACGTAAGGTTCCTTCTCCCATTGTTCATCCTCTTCCTCTTCAGTACCATCTCACCTGGTGAGAAAGGGGTAGCTTTTGCCTGCTTGTTGAAGTTCCTTTCTTGCTTCTCTCTACTCTTTCAAATTTTCCTGAACATATTTCTGAATCTGCTTGTACTGGATCTGGCGACGTGAGTCCCAATCCGCTTCGGGTGAGTAGGCTTCAGGCAGTTCGACCTCCATCTCTAAATCCACTGGGAGTCTCCCAGGTCTGGCTCTCATCAGGTAAGCGGGTGCACATTTGGTAGATCCCACAGGAATATTATTGTAGATGTCAACGAGATCTGGCAGTTTTTCAGGCCACTGGTTCCGCACCTCAAGTGAAAGAGTCTTCAGGAGGTTGATCACCAAGTGGTTCATCTTCTTGCACATCCCATTCGTCTGAGCATGATAGTGCATATCTTCTTATACCTGTCCAAACTGCAGAATTCCTGGAAGATTTCAGCCTCAAACGCTGGACCTTGATCAGTGAGGACTTGATCGGGATACCCATGCGACATGCAGAATTGAGCTTGGAATGCCTTCGCCACCGTGTTGACAGGTAAATCCTTCACAGGTACCACCAACAGGAATCGGGAATAGTGGTCAACCATCGTGAGTGCATAGGTGTAACCACTCCTGCTTGGGGTGAGCTTGATGTGATCCAAAGCCGCAATCTCCAGGGGCTGCTTGGTGACTATCGGTTGTAGTGGTGCTCGCTGACTGGTGCCATCTTGCCTCCTCAAGGCACAAGGACCACAGTTCCTGCACCAGGCCTCTATGGTATCTCTCATTCCAATCCAGTAGAAGTGACTTCTCAGCAACATCCCTAACTTTTTCCATCCAAAGTGCCCTGTCCTGTCGTGGTACGCCTCCAGGACCACCGGAACATACGCCTTAGGTATTACTATCTGGCAGATTCGCTAACTTGCCTTGGTGTAGATATAGTCAACTCCGATCCTGCCACAGCTTCTTGGCCTCTTTTGGAGCACCTGGTTTAAGACTGGAGGCAGCCTGGGCTAGCAGTGTTTTGATCAACCTGATTGCCAGGTCACCATCCTGAGCCTCCTGCCAACCGTGATGGGGTAGTGGATTGAAGGCTGCCTCCTGTCGACTACTATGGGACTGGGGCCGTTCCATGTTAACAGGCTGATGGAAGGCAGGCAATTCAATCTCCTCCAGGTCATCTTCACCTTCCCCGTCATCGGATAAATGGGGCATCCTGGATACGCATTGGTGTTCTTACGGCCGGCCCTGTATTTTATGGTAAAATCATAATTTGCCAGTCTTGCAACCCAATGTTGTTCCAGCACTCCAAGCTTCGCCGTGTCCAGGTGAGTCAACGGGTTATTATCCGCGTACACGGTAAACTTTGTGGAAGCCAGGTAGTGCGTAAACCTCTTGGTCATGGCCCATACGAGTGCCAGGAACTCCAACTTAAAGGAACTATAGTTCTTCGGGTTCCTTTCCGTCGGCCTCAGCTTCCTACTAGCATAAGTGATTACCTTCTCCTTGCCCTTCTGTACCTGGGACAGGACTTCTCCTAACCCTACATTGCTGGCATCCGCATACAGTATGAACGGGAGACCGTAGTCGGGATATGCAAGGATTTCGTCCCCCGTCAGAGCTCACTTCATCTGCTCAAAGGAATCTTCTTGTTCCTTACCCCACTGGAACGGGGGCCTCGAGGTCTTGCCATGCTTTGGCTGCCCCACCAGGAGGTCTTTTAGGGGAGCTGCCATCTTAGTGTAGCCTTTTACAAACATACGGTAGTACCCAATCAAGCCCAGGAACTGCCGCACTTCTCTGACAGTATAGGGCCTTGGCCAGTTCTGAATGGCCGTGATCTTTTCAGGCTCCGGTGCCACGCCCTCGGGGCTGACCACATGTCCCAGATACTGAACCTTAGATTTCAATAGGTGACACTTAGACAGTTTTAATTTCATCCCATACCTGTTCCAGATGTGCTTCATACGTTTTTGAGTACACAATGACGTCATCCAAATACAGCAGGACAGTTTCAAAGTTGCAGTGACCCAAGCAGCACTCCATGATCTCTGAAATATTCCCGGCGCATTGCACAGCCTGAATGGCATACTATTAACTTCACACAGTTCCATCGGGGTAGCAAAGGCAGTCTTCTCACGGTCTTCGTCAGCAACAGCCACCTGCCAGTATCCGCTAGTAAGGTCAAGAGTGGAGAAATAATTAGCAGACTTCAGGGCAGCCAACGATTCCTCAATTCGGGGCAAAGGGTATGCATCTTTATGTGTGATCTTGTTGATCTGTCGGTAATCCACACACATTCTCATGGTGCCGTCTTTCTTCTTCACCAACACTAGGGGAGCTGCCCAGAGACTGCAACTATCATGGATGACCCCGGCCTCCTTCATATTCTTGAGTATGTCTTTTGCGCACTGGTAATGGGCAGGTGGTATGGGCGTATACTTTTCCTTGATGGGTGGGTGTGTACCCGTGGGTATGTGGTGTTGTACCCCCTTTATCTGCCCAAAATCTAGCAGATGCTTGCTAAAGACCTGCTCATATTCCTGCACAACCCTATATAACCCTTGCCTTTGATGTGAAGGTGTAGAGTCAGTACCCACATGTAGCTCTTGGCACCACTTTTCTAACTGTCCCTGGGAACTGTCACTAGGAGACTGATCTAATGTGTTTGGGGAACTCACTGCATGAACGGAGTCTGTGTTTACTGTAAACAGCTTGGCAATGGTGGCATACCGTGGCATTGTAGGCAATGTAACTTCCTCTTCCCCACAATTCAACACTCGCACGGGCACCCTCCCCTTTCGGACATCAACTACCCCCCGGCCGTCAGTACCGTTGGCCAATGCTCCGAGGGCAGGGGCTCTACCACTGCCTGGTAATCTTGTCCACGGGAGCCTACAGCTGCCCTGCACCATCTCATTATCTCATTCCGCAGGGGCACTACAAGAGGGGCCACATCCATTACCCGTACACCGCCAATCTCTCCTCCAGACAGATTTACCTGTTGCCACTGCAGGAGGGCTCGGATCTCTTGTTCAGGACCTTCTGTTGCCCTGCTCATGCAGTCTCAGAGAGCTGTTGGAGTAAAAACAACACTTTCCCCATACAGTTCTCAATAAATTTGTTCCTAAAATGATCTTAGGATTCCGATCACTAGGGTCATTCTGTACAACTATGAGTCCTTGTCGTGCCAACTCTACCTGGCCCACCTTAATGGTCACCTCCTTGAACCCAATTTGAGTCACTGGTAACCCGTTGACTGCGTAGATGGTAATGCCATCTGGCGGGGTGAGTTCATCATCTAACCAAAATTTCTTATACAGTTCATAGGGGATAGTCATTACCTAGGAGCCGGTATCAAGAAGTGCAGAGGTCGGGATCTCATCCATTGTGATGGAAACAATGGGCCGTCCCCCGACATACCGCTCTCGCCAGACTGCTGGGCTTTGGGCGTTTATTCCTGGGGATTGGCTCTTGGCCCCAGGGGTTGCCCGTTTAAAGGACAGATCCAAGGATAATGGCCAGTCTTATTATATTTGTAACAAACAAGCTGTCCATACTGGTCACTGTTCCGTCCTCTATGTGTCGAGGTCCTCCCTCTCATCCAGGGAACATCCTTCGGACAGTCGGCTAGCTGGATCTTTCCTGCTAGCTTGGTCTTTGGCTTGAGTTGCATCGCTTCTAGGATCCTTGCGTCATCACTGCTGTCTGCAGCTGTAGAACCTCATTCGCAGCTCGGCTTCGGTGCGGGTCTCAAAGGCAGCTCCCAGTCAAGAAGGGTAAAGCCCACTGCTACAATGGGGACATTGTAAACTGATATGAAATATGTATTCCACTATCTGAGTCTCAATGCGAAGGGACCGCCCAAATGTATGAGTAACAGAAGTCTCTCCAAAATGTATGTTACAGGACCATTTGAGGCCCCTCAGGTCAAAGATCAACATACCAAAGGGCATGTTCTAGCTGGCCTTGTAAAGTGCTGGAGAATAGCTAACTAGAAATTATGTGTGACAGAGGGACCTACAAAATGTATGTCAGGACCCTCACAATTGTATAAGTAAAAAAAAGCCAAAACTCTACGTATGAACAAACGATAAAAGGGATATTTTTTTCTCCGGTTTATTTAGCCTTATATACAAGGGATTTTAGCCTGTAAAATGCAATTTAGGTTGGGCTTCGTAGGTGTTCTTGTGCATCTGTAAAAGTAGTGTAATACTGTGACATCATTGTTCACAGAAACCATATGTAAGTTAGAAATGCAGGCAGCAGGCATATTCTCCAGGATCTCCCCATTCAGTTTTATCACTTTTCATCAATTTCAGACAGTGGTGTTGCTAGTCGTTCAGCTTTGGGAGGGCGAAACATCTGAATGAGCCCCTAACCAGGTAACAGTGGTAACAACTACGGTAGCAAGCCTTAATAATGGGTATACTGGAATCTCAGCAGATAACCGCGCTGTTACTGAAAATAAATCTACACAAAGGCCAATATCGATATTACCGCCATATATGTTGACCATATAGTGGTAGATAACAACAGTCCTGCAGTACATGCGAGAGATTAAAGCACCGTTATAGGTGGTAGCTTACAGATAATGTTCTTTCTGATGGAGTTGTTCACTTTTCCATCTGGCCCAGACCGACATGACGACTTCTCCAGCTAGGACTTGTCTGCAGAGATTACAATACTGACTCATCTGACTTCTCATATTTCCAGCACTGTCCTTATCTATTCACGACCTGCACAACCTCCTCATCCTCCTGACACCCGAATACTGAGCCGCCGCTGCTGTATATGCCCCTATTACTGCATCTCCGGTTTGGTACAATAATAGGGCCCCTCTTACTGTCCCACATAGTGATGCCACCACCGTGCCCCTTGCATGGTAATAATGCTTCCTTTGTGCCCTCTACATGGTAAAATTGCCCCCTCAAATATATTATTGCCCTTGGCACGTGCCCTAGAAAAGTGCCCACATTTTGCACCTAAAAAGTAATAATGCCACTAGAGTGTGCCTATGATGGTCACAATACCCTGAGTGCCCTTATAACAGTAATGGTTCTTAAGTATCCTCTCAACATTCAACAATGTCTCCTGAGTCTCCCAGGTACAGCTCCTCTATACAAAGCATGATGGGCACACAGCACCCTATGCACAGTATGGTGGACCTACAGCTCCCTATACACAGTGCAATGAGCCCACAGCTCCCCTATACACAATATAATAGGCGCACAGCTCCCCTATGCACAGTATAATGGGCCCACAGCTCCTCTATAGACAGTATTATGCCCATGCACTTCCGGTATACACAGTATGATGGGCCCACAGCTCTATATACACAGTATGGTGGACCCACAGCGCCCTATACACAGTGTAATGAGCCCACAACTCACCTATACAGATTATACCGTATTTTTCGGACCATAAGACGCACTTTTTCCCCCCAAATGTTGGGGGAAAGTGGGGGGTGCGTCTTATGGTCTGAAAGTGGCTGCGGGGAATGAGGGTGCTGCGGTGGAGCGGGTCATCGGGGGCACGAGCAGGCTGCAGCAGCGCCTGCCGTGACCACGTGGGCCCGCTCATTACATATGCACGCCCATCCTCCCGCTCATCATCTCTCAGCGGTGAAACCAGCGCTGACAGGTGAGCGGGGTGATGGGCGGGGGGTGCGTGCATAATTAACAGCCGGCCCGCATGATCACCCCTGGCAACTACAGCCTGGAGTCATCATATGCGGCTGTATTCACTGCCCCCGTGCATCATTATCAGTACGGGGTGCAGTGAATCAGTATACTCACCCGTCACCATGTGTGGAACCGTCCCCCTGCAGCATCGTGATGTCTTCCTGTCTGTGCTGGTCAGCTGATCTGTGTAGAGAGCGGTGAGCACAGCGATGACGTCATCGCTGTGCGCGCCGCTAGTGTCCACACAGATTAGCTGACCGGCACAGACAGGAAGACATCACGATGCTGTAGACAATGGTGATGGCTCCACTCAATGGCTCTGCAGCTGAGACAGAGAGGAAGATTATCGATGCTGCAGGGAGTGAGGGAAGGTGAGTAGAAACGTTTATTTTTTTTTCTGTGCCATAGGATACAGGCCATATACCAGGATGGGGGTATTTTATGAGCAGGATGGGGGTATATTATGAGCAGGATGGGGGTATATTAGCAGGATGGGGTATATAGCAGGATGGGGGTATATGAGCAGGATAGATGGGGGTATATGAGCAGGATGGATAGGGGTATATGAGCAGGATGGGGGTATATGAGCAGGATGGATAGGGGTATATGAGCAGGATGGGGGGTATATAGCAGGAAGGATGGGGGTATATGAGCAGGATGGATGGGGTTATACGAGCAGGATGGATGGGGGTATAAGAGCAGGATGGGGGTATATGAGCAGGATGCTAGTATATGAGCAGGATGGATGGGGGTATATGAGCAGGATGGATGGGGGTATAAGAGCAGATGGGGGTATATGAGCAGGATGCTAGTATATGAGCAGGATGGATGGGGGTATATGAGCAGGATGGATGGGGGTATATGAGCAGGATGGGGGTATATGAGCAGGATCATATACAAGGCAGGAGGATCGTTACCAGAATGGGGTACCTTAGTAGAGAATTTGGGGACATTACCCCCATAATAGTGTCAGCAGCAGATCCTCGACCCATAACAGTGTGTCATGACCACATTTTTTAGTTCAAATTTTATTTTCCTATTTTCCACCTCTAAAACCAGGATGCGTCTTATGGTCAGCTGCGTCTTATAGTCAGAAAAATACGGTAATTCGCCCACAGCTCCTCTATACACAGTATAATGGGCCCACAGCTCAGTATTATGCCCCTACGCTTCCCCTATACAAAGTATGATGGGCCCACAGCTCCCCTATACATCCATACAAAGTATGACAGTATGATGGGCCCACAGGAAACTGATGCTGGACCTCTCACATTACAGGGGGGATCGGGGAAACCAAATTTGTATTTCATATTTAATGTAGATCTCTTTACTTTATTATTTAAAATACATTTCCTAAAAGTAATTAAAAAAAAATGACCTCCACAGGGGGGCGTGGCTTACCATGACGCGTGAGGATGCATTTTCTTGAGCTCCTGCAACCTCTACCTTAATCCACTGGCATCAGTCCCTCATCAAGGGCAAACCCGCAAAGAAAAAACAGGTCCCACTCCTCCTCAAGACCTCCAGGCCCGGGTGGTGATATTGCAGCCCTCCTGACCCGTACTGGACACATACATCAGAACGCCTCAACTCCCCCTCCGGCTACGCCATTACAAGGCCTACCTTGGGACAGAGCCTCCTCAGTGCCCCAATCGGCAGCATCCTCCGGCATCACAGCAACCCGGCACGAGCTCTCAGGTGCGCCCCCCTCGGGGTGAACCATCACAGCGAGTCACACGGAGTGCGGGTGATGAAGCCCCGTCATCACAAGATGGCGTCCTCCACTGCTGTGTTTCGGGCTCATCTCCAACCACTCTGCCTGCTTAGGTAGCTACCCCCCAGTCTGCACTGGATAAGTGGTCCTCCTCCCCCCTCTGCCCGGCTTGCAGTTGTTCTTCCACGGCTCCAGGAGGAGGTGATTACTGCGCAGGACACCAGCCCTGACACCCTGGTGAAGCTGCGAGATGGTGGCTGCCCAGCTCCAGTACACAGCGGGCTGAAGCACCTGACGCCTCTGGTCGGACCAGTGGTGAGTGTCCTGATTACACAGCTGCAGCACTCCCCAGTCAGAGACCCACAGATCCCTGCTACATATGCACCAGCAGCTATGGGAGACCTTTCCGCATGTGGGCCCTCACACTCCAATGCCTTGTTGGGGGACCCGTGGGGGTCTGCTGTTCTGGGGAGAACCCATCTGCCCTATCTCCCCCTTACTTATCAGAGGCAGAGCCCATGGCCCCCTTTCTTCACCAAAGAGCCACCTTGCAGCCAGGCCCATCATTGGCTATGAGTCCCCACAGCCCCCCTTTCTGGCCTGGAGCCCAGGGATCATGGTCCGACCCCCCTGGCTTGCAGCCAGCTGACTCATCATCCAAATGGTCGATGGGGTCCTCCTGGATGACTGGCTTGCCCCGCTGTGAGGGGCACAAAGTTCCTGATGGGCAGACATCACTCCATCAGGCGGTACCCGGCCCTTCAGTCTTATCCCCAGTCGGTGCCCTGACCAGAGTCCCTTCACTCGATGCTGATTCAGCTCTTACTGGGAATAGTCCCTAGGGTGCCGCAGACCATCAGATATAAGACGATACAAGCTTGGATGAGCATAGACTAGCAACTCTGGCAGACCTTCACCTGCTACAAGCCATTCCCACGAAACAAGACATTGCCAGTCTAACATCCCAAATTGTCTCAGAATGCAAACAAGAATTTGCACAATTCCATTCTGATCTTAAAGATCTCTCAGCGAGGGTGGACTCTCTGAACCAATTCCAGAACTCGTCTACCATAACCATTCAATCCCTAGTAGAAACTGTCTCCCGGCACTCCTCCCAACTACAAGTCCTCCAATCTAATCTGGATGATCTCGAAAATAGAAACCAGAGGAATAACCTTCGAATCAGGGGTTTACCGGAGGCCATTACTAATGCGGACATCCCTGCTGTCCTCACCTCCATCTTTAATGGACTGCTTCACTGCCCACCTGGAGCACACATTGAACTTGATAGGGCCCATAGAGCCCTCCGCCCCCTGGATCCGATCAACCCCCAGCTTAGGGACATAATATGTCGAGCCCATTTCTTTGCTCTTAAGGAATCTATCCTGCAAGCGGCACGGAAGAAACAATCTCTTCTATACAAGGACTGGCCCATCAAGATCATGCCTGACCTATCCCGCTACACCTTAGCGCAAAGATCTGCTCTCAGACCACTGCTTGATTTTCTGCGGGAGAAGGTCATCTCCTTTCATTGGGGGTTTCCTTTTTCCTTAACTGTACGAAGAGATTCGCGATCCTATATTGTTAGAGAAGCCATTTTGTCTTGTTCACCATATTGTCCCATATAACAGAATATGATGTAATTGATGTTCTATCTGGAACGTTTCGCATAAACAACTTCTGTTATTTGCTATTGTGATAACTTGGTTTCCTAGAATATGTTCTCTTTCAAATATGCACTTTTCTTAGAATATGCTGTCTGGCTCCCAACATCTGACTTATTCTGTCTCTTTTCCTAGAATATGTCTTATTGTTAAATGAGATTTGGCATAATACTTCTTATCACATCCCTTAAAACCCTTGTATCCTTTTGGCTCAATGCTATTCATTTCTGATTTATAATTATATCCGTTTACTCCTCTCTATCCTTGAAACCTGTACTCCATCACATACCTTCCTGACATATTTCTGGCATATTACTTCCTGGGAACCTAATTTTGGACAGTTCTTTGTTAGTATAACAAAGATTAACCTTGACCTATGATATTTGGTAACCACCTAAAATTGTGCAATTATATCACATGTCTTATATTATGTAACCAGCTCAAAGGGTATAAAAGCCTGATATAACCTTTTAATAAACAGTGTTAGATTGATTTTTAACAGATTACAGACGTCTTGTCTTGGTTTGTTGAAGCGTCACACTCAGAATCGGCCGATCCACCACAGCTACCTGAGAGGAAACAGGGTCCGGCTCTAACAATTTGGAGGCACCCATCGAGCCACCCCAAAACTGGGACCAAGACTTTCCCCTTTCAACCCGTCCAAGACTGAACACAGCAATCTTCCTCGCTTGAACAGAAAATACTAACATCAAACCTGGGTAAGTTGAGCTTTTTGATCTCAGAGTATTTTCTCTTCAAGAGGGGGTAGAAGGCACGAGTCAGTTTCGGGGGGATATAAACAGGAAACTCGCAAATCCTCAGGTAGCCTTTATGTTGTTATGTTTATTGTTTGTTTGTCTTGTCCTATATGCCTAAACAAAATTGTAGTTCTTGTAAGTAAAGCTGCTAAAAGTTTTTTTCTTTCTTCTTCTGTCTTTCTACTTTAACTATTTAACAATACTAACCTATTAACTGATAACATAATACTTGGCTACTTCTTATGACCTTTTTTTCAATCCGATAATTGGGAGGTTTTTTTTTAGGTGGTAATATTCTATCACTTTCCCCTGTAAAGTCAGAGACTTACAGGGCAAAGTGAGAGGGGGGGGGGGGGTAGAAGAGACTGCAGCGTTGTGACCTTATGACCCACCCTTGCCTTAAAACCTTAAAATTTCCCAGCGATCTTACAGGTTTCCTGAAGGAGATAGATTTACCTACCATATCTCTACCTGATTTGCCGGCGATTCTGGATGGCACCGCCGGATTGTGAAAAAGAACCCCCAAGTCCTTGGATCATCTTAATAGCCTTCCCCATAGTGAACGTAGGGCATTGGGCAGAGGAACCCCTTTGCCTGACTCACGGCGTACTACATCCTAATCTCCGGTTACGGAAAGAATGGTGCAAAATAATAACTGACTTCCTCACCTGCACTGGAACTGTACCTGTCTGGGCTTCCTGGTTTTGTCGTTTCTCTCCCTCACTTCTTTTTTTCCACATGCTTTACCAATATTTTACAGACTGGTGGAAATAATATTGTTTTTCTAACATGATAGCTCGATTGTTGTTGCCTTGTGTTTTGATGTTTGACCAGATTTTTCCCCACATAGGTTTGAAGCCTTTGTCCTTCCCTATGAGGTTGCTCAACTCCTGTCTTACAGTAGCAATTTGCTAGTTTTCTCTTGCAGAGGCTATACCTCTGCTTTAGGTATTGTCATTTCTTGCTCAAATCTTTCTCTTTTCTATTTTCATCTTTACCACGGGTAATACGCATCATCATGTGTGACCACCCAACGAGATACAGATGACGGAATTGAGAATCACCTCCTTCAATGCAAAGGGCCTGAATACTCTGGAAAAACATGAGCAAATTCTTCATTAATTTCACTGCCGCAAGGTACATATCATTTGCTTCCAGGAAACCCACTTCAAAGATAACCACACTCCTATTCTTAAGCACAAATACTACAATAGCTAGCAGTTTGCCAATAATCCCATTGCTAGGGCCAGGGGTGTGGCAATTGCTATCCACAAATGCCTTCCCTATCAGCTTATTCACTGCACGGCTGACAGGGATGCTAGATTGTCCATTGAAGGAAAAGTGTTTCCGGTTCTTAATATTTATGCACCAAATCAAGACCAAGCCAATTTCATTTCAAACTTTGTGGATGGTGTTTCCTCCTTTGTCCAGGGCACTGCATTTTTGTGCGGGGATCTTAACCTTATCCTGGACCCAATCTTAGATAACTCAAAGAAAAAAAACATACCTGTCCTATAAGTCCATCAAATACATCAAAAAAGCTGTCCTGCGCCTCCAATTGTGTGACTCTTGGAGGTTCCAACACCCTGATGACAGGGACTATAGTTTCTACTCGGCTCCTCATGACTCTTACAGTCGTTTTGACTACATGTTGTTACAACATTCCGATTTTCCTTAGCTGTCCTCCACTTCTATAGGTAACATTCTATGGTCTGACTATGCCCCGATCTACTGCACACTTACAATTCCTTCCGTGCAGCAGAACATGTAATCTTGGCACCTCAATCACCCTGTTGTCCGATCCTAGTTGTTCCTCTGGTATCCAATCTTCCATAAATCATTTTCTATCTGACCATGCTAAGGAACCATCTTCCCCAATTATTAAATGGGAAGCCCTTAAATGCGTACTAAGGGGAACCTTTATTAAAAACGGTTCCAAAATTAAAAAGGATAAGGCCCTGGCCCTTAACACAGCTCTTCAAAAGGTCTCCATACTTTATCTCACACACAAGCTCTTTCCACAAAAACCCTTAGAGACCTTCTCAAGGCCAGGTTTGAGGCTTCTCCAAGTTGCACGTAGCCGTTTTTATGAATTTGGGAATAAACCTGGGCGGATGCTTGCCAGAGCATTGTGTGCACAATGCTCCCAAAATTGTATCCCTTGTATTAAAGATCCCAGTGATTCCATGGTCCACACTACCACTGAAATATCAAACACCTTTAGATTACACTACTCCAAAATATATAATCTTCCTCCACCGAGGACCTGCTCCCCCCATTGCCCTCCCCCTTTCGATCCCTGAAATCGGAGATGGTCTCTGAACTTGAGGCCCCCTTTGATCTGACGAAACTGTTAGGTGTGATAAAGGACTTGCCGGGTAACAAGAGCCCTGGCCTCAATAGCTTCACAACAAAATTCTACAAAACATTCTCCGAATTACTCTCTCCTCTGATCCTGAAGGCCTTTAATTCCATATCGGATTCCTCTCCATTCCCCTTTCACTCTACAGATGCACACGTTAACAACACCCAAGACAGTCACAACAGACTTCAATGAAGTAAAAGGCAACAACTTCAGGAACATATAAAAACGACAAAAAAGAGAAGTCTTTGGATTTGCCTCATATACCATTATATCCCATGGCCCAAAAACCACCAACAACAATGCAAATTGCACATAGAAAAATCTTTAATTGATTGGGTCAAGCATATAATTTTACATGGGATATAAAACATTATAACAGGTAAGGAGGTAAAAAGACACATGAGAGCGAACAAGAAATCCCCATGTGAGGCTGCATGGATCTAGCAGGGTAAACACAAGGGTATATTCCCAGCAGGGCCAGTGTAAGTGCCTTCACAGCAAACAGATTCAATGTGAAAGACAGAGCAGTACTAAGTAAAGAATCATAGGCACATTTACCCAAACACATAGCCCGGCAAGGAATCCACCAAATGTAAAACTCACATGCAGACGCACAGGGGGAGCAGTCCCAATACGTATTTCGTGATGACTTCCTCAGGGGACCGTGGACAAAGGAGGGGAATGGACAAATTTATACACTAGTGTATATCAAATCATTTGCAGCACCTGTCACGGCTGCAGAGCTAAAGCACACTGAGCAGGCGTGGGCGGCTACTCCAGCATCACCTGGGCTAGGGAAAACCCTATGATGACGTCACTTTTACCCAGAAGACGCTTCAGGGAGAGCCGTACACACTGCACATGTGCAGAGCCGCAAACAGGAAGTAAAGCTGCAAATGCCATGTCTACTCCTGGCAGAAGAAAGGGCAAATCGCATTAGGAATCACAGATAATATAGAACACTGTACAGGGACAAGAATATATACAATTACATCATAATAGCATCCAAAAAAGATGTACATGAAAGACATTAACACTGTTTATACAATATCAGATATAACAACATTTTCATCAATAAAACAGAGTCTAATAAAGAATCACATATGGAGGACATGAGCATATTGTATTCCTTCCCAGATCATGTTCAATGCAGACGGACCACCAGGTTAATGACACAGAAAGATATGCACCAAGGGTACAAAGTAAAAAACTGTAAAGAAAAAGAGACATAAAGGGAGTCCAGTTAAAAATTTTTTTAAAAACCATTATATACAAAGCAGATTCAGTGCAGGGAACCCGCAGCCAAAACCAATTACACCCTATAACGGGAACCACATCAACCGCAGATGAGATCAACTGATTTATAAATAGGAAATAAAGGTCTGCCTCTCATTCAATCCCCGAGGGACCACTGTGTCAAGGAGAAATATCCAGCGACATTCCACCCGTGCCAACGCCTTATGGATGTTACCACCCCTCAGTCCAAGGTGCACACGGTCAATCCCCCTCACCTTAAAACTTGAGGGGTCAGACCCATGATACAACCTAAAATGGCGGGGGATGGTCTTAAGGGAATCAACATCCTCAGATTTCGCTTGTTTGGCAGCGATGATATCTCTAATATGCTCCCTCGTCCGGACCCGTAATTCACGACTAGTGAGTCCGACATATATTAAGTCACAGGCACACGTGGCGTAATAAATTACGCCCGTGCTACTGCAAGAAATATATTGTCGGATCTCAAATGTTTTGGAGCCGTCCGAGGAAGTAAAGGATGTTGCCCTGAGGATGTTCCCATGACGACACGCAATGCATGAGCCACATGGATATGATCCACAGATAGGACGTCCCATCATGAATGGTGGTTTCTTTTGTGCCACATAATGGCTTTGGACCAACATGTCGCGCAGGCTTCGGCCCCGACGTGCCGTCATGAGGGGTCGGTCGGGAAGCATATCTTTCAGCACTGGTTCTGTTTGTAAAACAGACCAGTGTTTAGTTAATATGCCACGGATGTGGTCCCATTGGCGGTTGAATGAGGAAATAAAGCGCACCTTAGATTCAGCAGGCTTCGTCTTGTCAGGATTAAAACGCAAAAGTAGTTGGTCTCTTGAAGCTGCTTTAGCACGGAGAGAGGCCTCATTATTGTTAATAAGAAGCCCCATAAAGGACCTGGAGCAAGCAGTAGCTGCTTCCTCCCAGTCCCTTTTGAACGTCTCATCCGTGACATTAAATGAGGGAAAGACCTGTACCCTAAGACCTCTGGGTATTAACCCCCGATCAACATAGCGCTGCATAAATGCCTTGTTCCACCAGAGTCTCATTCTGCGGTTGAACAATACTTTGATTTGGCTGCAAAGTTCCCTGTGACTTCTTGAATCCGCTGAATTGTCCACTTCGCCCTCTGTGTCAAAAACCTGGTTTAATTGAGTTTGCCACGCGGATTCACGGGCTTTGAGACTCTCTCCGTGCCATTGATGAAGAGATTTCTGTTCTACAAGACCGTACCACGAAGGAACTCACCCCCGCTGAGCTATCTAATTTCCACGAGACAATGAATAAGGAATTTGTCAAGTGGGAAAAGGAGTTGGTCTCTAATAAAACAAAAAAATATCAACGTGATGTTACTGATTATAAGAATCAGCAGGTGTATCGGTGGAAAGGGACAACACGTCGGAGGAGAAATTTTGTCGGACTCCCTCATTCCGTGTCAGCCTCCTCCATCTCCTCAGTGGAGGATGAAAGTTCTACATCTCAGGCCTCATCTAGACCTGTAACGAGAGGTTTTTCGGGTAAAAATAGACCCGAGAAAACATCACCAGCCCTTGGAAAATCCACCTTGGGAGCAATTCCAAAGAAGGGCAATTCCAACCAACTGGAGGTGATTAACCTATCTCAGGTCCAATTGACTACTGACCAGATTGAGGTCCTAAAACTAGGTTTAACCTTTGTACCTGATTGTAATTTTGATCTTTTTACAGTCGCTAAGGACCTGAATCTGTTCCTCAGAAAGGTGGTCCTCCATAAAATACATGCTAGAGGACCGAGCCTGAACCCTTGCACCGTCGAGAGGGAGGAGGAGGCTGTGCGGACACTTGAGGAATTGGAGGGACAGGCATCTGGTGAGTTGGATAATATTTTTCCTACACGTTTGTATCCGCGCTCCACCACGTTCCCCCCGTTTTCGCTGTGTCCTCAGGTACAAGTCTTCCATGACTTAGTTATGGGTGACCTGAGATCCCTCTCTAAGAGAACAAATAATAATAACCTTGCTGTTAAACATCAGCGAGCCCTCGAGGAACTGAGGAAACTAGAGGGAGTAATCATTAAACCAGCGGACAAGGGGGGTAACGTGGTGGTTTGGCCTTCTGCCATGTATGAGCGTGAGGTGTACAAACAATTGAGAAATACAGACTTCTACCAGATGCTCCCCTCCAATCCAACTAATGGTTTCCTGACCCAGTTGACTCTCATACTCGAGAATGCTCTTGCCTCGGGTACCATTACTAAGAAGATGTATGATGGTCTCCTTCCAGATATGCCAGTAACGCCCACGTTCTACCTTTTGCCTAAAATACATAAAAACCCTCGGGTTCCCCCTGGACGTCCGATTGTCTCTGGCATCGGAGGGCTATGCGATGCAGTATGCAAATTTATTGATTTTTATCTCCAACCTCTGGTTGAGACGCTGCCCTCCCATGTTAGAGACACTTCGGACGTCCTTAGGAGGATTAATGGCCTGACAGTTGAGCGTGGGATTTTGCTGGCGACTCTGGATGTTGAGACCTTATATACCAACATCTGTCATGAGCATGGCCTGCAGGCAGTTGAGTATTTCCTGGGTATGAGTAACTGGGCACCACCATTACAACACCTGATTCTGGAATTGTTGGAGTTCGTACTGACGCACAATGCCTTCACCTTCGGTGAGCGGTTCTTCCTCCAGCGGCGCGGCACTGCGATGGGGGCGGCGTGCGCGCCTTCGTACGCAAACCTCTTCCTGGGTTACTGGGAGAGGGAGGTTTTCGGCGACGGCGTGCCGGCTAGCTCCCATGTGCAGTGCTGGCTCCGCTTCATTGATGACATCTTTGTCATCTGGGGGGGGACCGCCCTGGAGCTTGAGGGCTTTGTGCGCCACTTGAACTCCAACTCCTATAACATCTATCTCACCTATCAGGCTGATCCGTCTAGGGTTGATTTTTTGGATATTGGTATTTCCATTAATGATCAGGGTCTTCTGACCACTGACATTTATCGGAAACCCTCCTCTGTGAATGCCCTGTTACATGCATCTTCTGGCCATCCACAATCTACCATCAATGCGATCCCTACCGGGCAATTTATCCGCCTTAAACGGATTTGCTCAGAGACGGATACATTTGAGGGTCGAGCCAGTGAGATGCGTGATAGGTTCAGGGAGAGGGGCTACAGTGCCAGATCCATTAAAAAGGCCTATAGACGCGCTAAAGCAGCTTCAAGAGACCAACTACTTTTGCGTTTTAATCCTGACAAGACGAAGCCTGCTGAATCTAAGGTGCGCTTTATTTCCTCATTCAACCGCCAATGGGACCACATCCGTGGCATATTAACTAAACACTGGTCTGTTTTACAAACAGAACCAGTGCTGAAAGATATGCTTCCCGACCGACCCCTCATGACGGCACGTCGGGGCCGAAGCCTGCGCGACATGTTGGTCCAAAGCCATTATGTGGCACAAAAGAAACCACCATTCATGATGGGACGTCCTATCTGTGGATCATATCCATGTGGCTCATGCATTGCGTGTCGTCATGGGAACATCCTCAGGGCAACATCCTTTACTTCCTCGGACGGCTCCAAAACATTTGAGATCCGACAATATATTTCTTGCAGTAGCACGGGCGTAATTTATTACGCCACGTGTGCCTGTGACTTAATATATGTCGGACTCACTAGTCGTGAATTACGGGTCCGGACGAGGGAGCATATTAGAGATATCATCGCTGCCAAACAAGCGAAATCTGAGGATGTTGATTCCCTTAAGACCATCCCCCGCCATTTTAGGTTGTATCATGGGTCTGACCCCTCAAGTTTTAAGGTGAGGGGGATTGACCGTGTGCACCTTGGACTGAGGGGTGGTAACATCCATAAGGCGTTGGCACGGGTGGAATGTCGCTGGATATTTCTCCTTGACACAGTGGTCCCTCGGGGATTGAATGAGAGGCAGACCTTTATTTCCTATTTATAAATCAGTTGATCTCATCTGCGGTTGATGTGGTTCCCGTTATAGGGTGTAATTGGTTTTGGCTGCGGGTTCCCTGCACTGAATCTGCTTTGTATATAATGGTTTTTAAAAAATTTTTTAACTGGACTCCCTTTATGTCTCTTTTTCTTTACAGTTTTTTACTTTGTACCCTTGGTGCATATCTTTCTGTGTCATTAACCTGGTGGTCCGTCTGCATTGAACATGATCTGGGAAGGAATACAATATGCTCATGTCCTCCATATGTGATTCTTTATTAGACTCTGTTTTATTGATGAAAATGTTGTTATATCTGATATTGTATAAACAGTGTTAATGTCTTTCATGTACATCTTTTTTGGATGCTATTATGATGTAATTGTATATATTCTTGTCCCTGTACAGTGTTCTATATTATCTGTGATTCCTAATGCGATTTGCCCTTTCTTCTGCCAGGAGTAGACATGGCATTTGCAGCTTTACTTCCTGTTTGCGGCTCTGCACATGTGCAGTGTGTACGGCTCTCCCTGAAGCGTCTTCTGGGTAAAAGTGACGTCATCATAGGGTTTTCCCTAGCCCAGGTGATGCTGGAGTAGCCGCCCACGCCTGCTCAGTGTGCTTTAGCTCTGCAGCCGTGACAGGTGCTGCAAATGATTTGATATACACTAGTGTATAAATTTGTCCATTCCCCTCCTTTGTCCACGGTCCCCTGAGGAAGTCATCACGAAATACGTATTGGGACTGCTCCCCCTGTGCGTCTGCATGTGAGTTTTACATTTGGTGGATTCCTTGCCGGGCTATGTGTTTGGGTAAATGTGCCTATGATTCTTTACTTAGTACTGCTCTGTCTTTCACATTGAATCTGTTTGCTGTGAAGGCACTTACACTGGCCCTGCTGGGAATATACCCTTGTGTTTACCCTGCTAGATCCATGCAGCCTCACATGGGGATTTCTTGTTCGCTCTCATGTGTCTTTTTACCTCCTTACCTGTTATAATGTTTTATATCCCATGTAAAATTATATGCTTGACCCAATCAATTAAAGATTTTTCTATGTGCAATTTGCATTGTTGTTGGTGGTTTTTGGGCCATGGGATATAATGGTATATGAGGCAAATCCAAAGACTTCTCCTTTTTGTCGTTTTTAGATGCACACGTTGCAGTAATTCCCAAGCCGGGAAAAGATCCTCACTCCTGTAAAAGTTATCGCCCAATTTCCCTCCTCAATGTCGACCTAAAGATTTTTGCCAAGTTAACTTCTGAGTAAATTAAACATTGACAAATCTCCAGGGCCAGATGGCATTCATCCACGAATATTGAGGGAATTGAACTCGGTAATCAACAGACCGCTGGGTCATTCCATGTCAAGTGGACCAGTGGTCCCCACTCGACCTTCTCCGATTTGCTGAAAATTTATAAGGATGTACATGTATGTTTGAAAAGAGGTTCTGTAAATTTTTAGGGCCAGATCTCAAATACATTGGGCACTGTTGACCTTTCACTAGAGGTTCCACCAAGCCTGGGGCTTCAGCTAAGAGGATTTTGCAAACTTTGGCACATAGCCATTAGAGTTCTATACTGGCTATGATGCTGAAATTTGGCATACTAGCTCAACTTTTGCTGCTAAATACGATAAAACTATTACCAGCTATGACAAAACAATATTTTGGCCGCAATTTTGTGTCAAGGTAGCTTGTAAAACGCCTCGCATAAAATTTATGCCTAACTTTGCCCATATATAACTCAGGACCAAAAACCAATAGTAACTGGTGCTTTGCCCTGTACACCAAACATCTACATGACTTTGCATTGCTGCAGTATCACGGTGAAAGCATATGTATTTGTGGAAATATTCACACCCACATATGATGAAAAACTTAAAAAACCCGAATTTTACCTATTTTTAGGTCAAATTTCTCAAAAAGGGTACCCCTAAAATATATTAATTCTGATATCATTAGAAAGAGCACATTTTTCTCTACAAGGATCATTGGTTTTTTTTTGGAGTCTCTCAGTTTAAGAAAAGAAAAATGACACTGAACATGGGTTATTTATTAATATGCAATGAATGGTAATTGCACTATTCAAACCCTTGCGTTGGTGCATGGTGGTTATACCACAACCAATTCTCTAAGAATTGGTATTATAATCCTATTAATAATTGTAATAATGCTGTCTTTTGAGAATTAGCAGCCCCATCACCTAGGAGCCATGGCCGATAGCCAGGGTGGGTGTCTTTGCCTAGGATCCCAAGCCTAATATTGGGTATCTTTTGTTGGTTCCCAAGCCATAATGTTCAGTCTAAGTGGTCTGGAATTGTTGCTGAATTTGCAACATAATGGGTTCAGAGAAGCTGTATTGTCGGCCCATTGCTGTTGCAGATGATGCTCGAATTATTGCAATGCTTCGGAACCTGCGATAAAGAGACCGCCCGCGGCTGGCCTTGCACGGCTATCGGCCATGGCTCCTAGGCGATGGGGCTGCTAATTCTCAAAAGACAGCATTATTACAATTATTAATAGGATTATAATACCAATTCTTAGGGAATTGGTTGTGGTATAATCACCATGCACCAACGCAAGGGTTTGAATAGTGCAATTACCATTCATTGCGTATTAATAAATAACCCATGTTCAGTGGCATTTTTCTTTTCTTAAACTGAGAGACTCCAAAAAAACCCCAATGATCCTTGTAGAGAAAATGTGCTCTTTCTAATGATATCAGAATTAATATATTTTAGGGGTACCCTTTTTGAGAAATTTGACCTAAAAATAGGTAAAATTCGGGTTTTTTAAGTTTTTCATCATATGTGGGTGTGAATATTTCCACAAATACATATGCTTTCACCGTGATACTGCAGCAATGCAAAGTCATGTAGATGTTTGGTGTACAGGGCAAAGCACCAGTTACTATTAGTTTTTGGTCTTGAGTTATATATGGGCAAAGTTAGGCATAAATTTTATGCGAGGCGTTTTACAAGCTACCTTGACACAAAATTGCGGCCAAAATATTGTTTTGTCATAGCTGGTAATAGTTTTATCGTATTTAGCAGCAAAAGTTGAGCTAGTATGCCAAATTTCAGCATCATAGCCAGTATAGAGCTCTAATGGCTATGTGCCAAAGTTTGCAAAATCCTCTTAGCTGAAGCCGCAGGCTTGGTGGAACCTCCAGTGAAAGGTCAACAGTGCCCAATATATTTGAGATCTGGCCCTAAAATTTTACAGAACCTCTTTTCAAACATACATGTACATCCTTATAAATTTTCAGCAATATCGGAGAAGGTCGAGTGGGGACGATTTTTAAAACTGGTCCACTTGACATGGAATGACCCCGCTGTATCTCATCTTTTTAGACTTGCTAGTAACAGGGTTGGTGCCTCAGGATTGGAGGATTGCTGATGTGGTACCGATATTTAAGAAAGGTAAGAGGGTAGATCCAGGCAACTACCGTAAAGTAAGCCTGACATCAGTAGTATGCAAAGTTTTTGAGGGCATTTTAAGGGATGACATGCAAAAATATATTGCAGAAAAGAATATAATAACTGACAAACAGCATGGATTCATGAAAAATAAGTCATGTCTAACCAACCTGTTGGGGTTCTATGAGGGGGCAAGTGCAAACCTGGATATTGGTAATGCAGCTGATGTGATTTATTTGGACTTTGCAAAGGCATTTGATACTGTACCACACAATAGCCTTATACTAAAGCTCCAGAAGCAAGGACTAAGGGAAACTTTATGCAACTGGGTAAGGAATTGGCTAAAAGATAGGAAACAAAGAGTAGTCATAAATGGTACATTCTCTAAATAGGCAATAGTCAGCAGTGGGGTGCCACATTGATCTGTGCTTGGACCGATTCTTTGTAATCTCTTTATTAATGAACTTGTGGATGGGATTGATAGTAAAGTGTTAGTCTTTGCTGATGACACCAAACTATGTAGGATATTAAAAACTGACCTTGATAGTACAATATTACAAAAAGATCTGGATAAGATGTCAGAATAGGCAGATACTTGGCAAATGAGATTTAATATTGATAAATGTAAAGTAATGCACCTAGGACAGAGTAATCCTATAACTGCGTATACATTAAATGGAAGTAAACTTGGGACTACAGAACAGGAGAAGGACTTGGGTATTCTCATTACAAATAAGCTGAGCAGCAGTACTCAATGTCAGCTGCTAAAGCAAACAAGATTTTAGTTTGTATAAAAAGAGAGATTAGATCCCGTGATCCCAACGTATTGTTACCCCTCTATAAATCACTTGTAAGGCCACATCTGAAATATGGGATCCAGTTTTGGGCTCCACATTTTAAAAAGGACATTCAGAAGTTGGAGTCAGTTCAAAGGCGGGCAACTAGACTACTACAAGGAATGGAAGGCCTCCCATATGATGAGAGGTTGAAAAAGTTAAATATGTTTAGCTTAGAAAAAAGACGTCTCAGAGGAGATCTCATTTATTTGAATAAATACATGTGTGGTCAATATAAAGGACTGGCACATGACTTAGTCTTCCAAAGACAATACTAAGGACCAGGGGGCATACACTGCGAGTGGAAGAAAAGCGATTCCGGCAGCTAAATAGGAAAGTGTTTTTTACAGTTAGAGCAGTCAGACTGTGGAATGCCCTACCACAAGAGGTAGTAATGGCAGATACTATAACAGCTTTTAAAAAAGGACTGCATGATTTCCTCAGTACACACAACATTGTTGGTTATAAATGACTTAGTAACCAAATGTAGAACTGGTGGAGGAAGGTTGAATTAGATGGACCTAGGTCTTTTTTCAACCTAAGTAACTATGTAACTATGTAATAGTAAATAAACTTAAGCCTCAACTTCCATCTTTAATCCATCCTGACCAGGTGGGCTTCGTCCCGGGTAGAGAGGCACGGGATAATACCCTCAAAACCATAGACATCATTACCCATGCAAAGGCCCATAAAACTCCCCCTATGATTCTATCCCTGGATGCTGAGAAGGCGTTTGATTGAATATCATGGCCTTCCCTTTTCTGAACTCTGTCAAACATTGGTTTTGGACCGTCTCTCTCTTCCAAAATATCCTCACTCTACAAATCCCCATCTGCTAGACTAAAGATAAACGGCTCGAAATCAGACTCTCTCGATCCACAATGGTACCCGCCAAGGCTGCCCACTTTCTCCCCTCCTGTAAAACATGATTATGGAACATCTTCTGTCTGCTATTCATGCCAATAAGGAGATCCGAGGAGTTAAATTGGCCGGTAAAGAATATGAGTGCTCAGCCTTTGCGGATGACCTTGCAATTTATTTAACCAACCCACTTACGTCCCTGCTCCCCTTGATGACCTTATAGATAGTTTTGGTAAATGGTCTAATTTTAAAATAAATATGGATAAGTCAGAGGCGCTAAATGTTTCCCTCCCTTGTACACTAGCTAACAGCTTAATCACTAAATACCCATTTAATTGGCCAACAGGCAATGTCATCACATATCTAGGTACCCGTTTGTCCTCAGATCCATGTAGACTAATCACGCTGAACTTGTAACCTTTTCTTGCTAAGTTGGAAACCAACCTGAAAACGTTGTAGCAGGGGAGCTTTTCGTGGTTTGGACGAATCAGCATCCTTTAAATGACCATTCTTCCATGATTGTTATACCTTTTACACACCATTCCTACATACATTTTAGGCGCTTTGTTTGGTCATCGAACCATCCAAAACTTATATGAGAGTTCTTCACTAGGCCAAAGGAGGCAAGGGGAATGGGCCTCCCGAACTGCCATCATTATTACATTGCCGTGGCACATGCGCATGTGTTGGACTAAGGCTGCTTTCACACATCCGGTTTGAGCTGTGCGGCTCAATCTGGCTGTGAAACCTATGCAACGGATGCGGTGAAAACACCGCATCCTTTGCATACGTTTTTTTACATGCGGCCCGTCCGGTTTTTGCCGCTTGCGGCATGCTACTGAGCATGCGCAGTGGCAAAAACCGCATGCGGCGGCCGGATGCTGTTTTTGCCGCATCACGCCGCATCCGGCATCCATAGGGATGCATTGAGAAAAGCGCCGCATCGGCCGGATGCGGCGCGATGCGTTTTTTTTTTGCCGCACAAAAAAACGTGCCAGGCAACGTTCCATCCGGCCGCCGCATCAGCTAAATCTGCCGCATGCGGCAAAAACCGGACCAAACCCAAAGCCATGCAGCACAATGCGGCACTAATTAAAGTCTATGCAGGAAAAACGCAAGCGGCAGCAAAAAAAAACGGTTGCGTTTTTCCTGCAAAGTGCCGGATTGTGCCGCATAGCAAAAACCGGATGTGTGAAAGCAGCCTTAAGGGTGCTTTACACGCTGCGACATCGCTAGCGATCTCGTTAGCGATGTAACAAGCACCCTTTACTCCATAGTTACTTATCCAAATTGTGGTTGCGCATTGCTACAGATAGCTGCCCCATCCCGGTGGGAGTTCTTCCTTGGTTATGCTCAACCTCCAGCATGAAAAGGTATGATATTTCCTATATGGTCGCCCACATGCTGAAAACAGTTAATACTCCCTCTCAGAAAGGAATGCTGTTGTACGCGGTGTGCTCTACATTACCCATCACTGGTAATCCCAATTTCCTCCCAGGTGTTACCTCCCTGGCCTTTTTGGGTGGCTCGATACTCCGACCCTTATGTGTGACCAAGTTGCCCCAGCTGGTGTGCTGCTACCATTGAGTCCAATCACAGGAGACCAGGCTTCTTCCCCGCGCTTTGACTTTGAATATACCCAGCTTCAACACTTTTATTCTTTCCTGCCCAACTGTAGAGCTCTAATGTGCCCCCTTACAACGTTTGAGAATTTATGCCTGACACAGCTTATCATCCCTCATGCGACTTCGGTGATTTATAAGCTTCTATTTAATAAGGATATCAACGTCCTTCCACCTTTCTGTAAAGCCTGGGAAACCGAGCTAGGCAAAACATTTAGCAAAGTTCAGTGGGACAGATGTTTCTCCCTCTCACATAAATCTGTGATAGCCTCTAAATCCCAGGAGACCAGTTTTAAGATTATCTCTATGTGGTTCCCCTACACTTTGAACAAATGGTATCCTGGAGTCTCGGACAGATGCTGGCACTGTGGGACAGCTGCTGGGACAATGTTACACATTTGGTGGTCCTGCCCTACTCTCAGCGCCTTTTGGGAGGGGGTACTTAAGGTTGCCCTGGAAGTGACAGGTGTGTTGGTCCCCCCATCTCCTGAAGCAATTTTGCTATACACGTTGCGCATGCCCAAGTCCGTCTACAAAAAAATCACTTCTGAGACATCTTCTCCAAGCCGCAAAGACAAAGATGCCCCGGCATTGGAGGTCTTCAGACCCCCCTTCCCTGGAGGAGGGGTTTTCTGAGGTCTCCAGTACTCACAGAATGGAATCTCTGATTGCCCATAATCAAAAAGAAATTGAATTCGTAGCATTGAAGTGGTTTCATTTGGGGCCTTTCTCTCCTCTCCCTTCTCAAATAATCTCGTCGTTTGCCCGTTCTCTCTCTTTTTCCTCGTGTTCTATTTTTCTTTGTTTCCTCTTCTTCTGACATAACGGTTTCACATATGAGGGAGCCTATTGTTGCTGGTCTCTTCTCTTTCAACTTCAATTTCCATTTGATAATTAATAATCTTGTAAGTTTTGGGCATTATGTTTTATTGTCACTGAATCCATGTTTGTACGGTTGTATAATTAATTAATCTAATAAAAAATTTAACATAACCCCCCCCCAGACAGCATACTACTCACCAGCAGCACAAAGTAAGTATCCAGAGTACCACAATCACACAGTACAAACCATAAGAGTGCACAGTGGAATAGCCTCCCTCCCCCACATACATACATCATCTCATTATATACATGTTATCAGGTCCTTATAATATATAGCCCCTCTCCCCCCACACACACCACCTCTTTATATACATGTTATCAGGCCCTTATAATATATAGCCCCCCTCCCCCACACCACCTCATTATATACAAGTTATGAGGCCCTTATAATATATAGCCCCCCCTTCCCCACACCACTTCATTATACACAAATTATCAGTCCCTTATAATATATAGCCCCCCTCCCCCCCACACACCACCTCATTATATACAAGTTATCAGGCCCTTATAATATATAGCCCCCTTCCCCCACACCACCTCATTATATACATGTTATTAGGCCCTTATAATATACAGTGCCTTGCAAAAGTATTCGGCTCCCTTGAATTTTTCAACCTTTTCCCACATTTCAGGCTTCAAACAAAGTTACAAATTTTAATGTTATGGTGAAGAATCAACAACAAGTGGGACACAATTGTGAAGTTGAACGAAATTTTTTGCTTATTTGAAACTTTTTAAAAAAATAAATAACTGAAAAGTGGGGCGTGCAATATTATTCATCCCCTTTTGTTGCACCATGTTTTGCTGCCATTACAGCTGCAAGTCGCTTGGGGTATGTCTCTATAAGTTTTCTACATCGAGAGACTGAAATTCTTCCCCACTTTTCCTTTGCAAATAGCTCGAGCTTCGTGAGGTTGGATGGAGAGCATTTGTGAACAGCAGTTTTCAGCTCTTTCCACAGATTCTCGATTGGATTCAGGTCTGAACTTTGACTTGGCCATTCTAACACTTGGATGTGTTTTATTTGTGAACCATTTAATTGTAGATTTTGCTTTATGTTTGAGATCATTGTCTTGTTGGAAGACAAATCTCCGTCCCAGTCTCAGGTCTTTTGCAGACTCCAACAGGTTTTCTTCAAGAATGGTCCTGTATTTGGTTCCATCCATCTTCCCATCAATTTTAATTATTTTCCCTGTCCCTGCTGAAGAAAAGCAGGCCCAAACCATGATGCTGCCACCACCATGTTAGAAAGTGGGGATGGTGTGTTCAGGGTCATAAGCTGTGTTGCTTTTACGCTAAACATATCGCTTGATATTGTGCCCAAATATTTCGACTTTGGTTTTATCTGACCAGGGCACCTTCTACATGTTTGGTGTGTCTCCCAGGTGGCTTGTGGCAAACTTTAAACAACACTTTTTATGGATATCTTTGAGAAATGGCTTTCTTCTTGCCACTCTTCCATAAAGGCCAGATTTGTGCAGTGTACGATTGTTGTCCTGTGGACAGACTCTCCCACCTCAGCTGTAGATCTCTGCAGTTCATCCAGAGTGATCATGGGTCTCTTGGCTGCATGTCTGATCAGTCTTCTCCTTGTTTGAGATGAAATTTTGGATGAACGGCTTGATTTTGGTAGATTTGTAGTGGTATGATACTCCTTCCATTTCAATCTGATCGCTTGTACAGTGCTCCTTGGGTTGTTTAAAGTTTTGGAAATCTTTTTGTAACCAAATGCGGCTTTAAACTTCTCCATAACAGTATCACGGACCTGCCTGTTGTGTTCCTTGGTCTTCATGATGCTATCTGCGCTTTAAACAGAACACTGAGACTATCACAGAGTAGGCACATTTATACGGAGACTAGATTACACACAGGTTGCTTATATTTATCATCATCAGTCATTTAGGACAACCTTGGATAATTCAGAGAACCTCAATGAACTTCTGGAGTGAGTTTGCTGCACTGAAAGTAAAGGGGACGAATAATATTGCATGCCCCAATTTTCAGTTATTTATTTTTTCAAAAAAAAGTTTAAAATAAGCAATACATTTCATTCAACTTTACAATTGTTTCCCACTTGTTATTGATTCTTCACAATAACATTAACATTTTTATCTTTATGTTTGAAGCCTGAAATGTAAGGAAAGGTTGAAAAATTCAAGGGAGCCGAATACTTTCGCAAGGCACTGTACATGCCCCATGGTAACATGAAGGAATGACAGAAAATCCAGAATATTTGTCATTTATATTTAAGATCCAAAACGCAGGAGTTCTTGCATGTTGTAGATCTGTGACCACAATATTCTACGCAATTACAAGGTTTAGGTTCATATAAAATAGATATTAATACAAAAGTTGCAATTATATTTTAAAAAAAAAGTTGATCAATATGGTATATTTTAACATACAGTTAATAATAACTTAGATGTTATCTGCATCTTATCAGCAACCCGGAGTGTGCAGCAGAGGTTAAGGGAGGCAGAGCTGGCACTGTGTTCCACACAGGTCCTGGAGGAACAGCTGGGAATCCTCTGCAGACAGGTGCGCAGTCGTGTGATAGGACGTGGCGAGTCCTAAACCTCGTGATGCGGTCAAGCCACTTTATTTAAAGGCGCAGTGTCACTGATACAGTTAATAGTATTGTAGATCCGAGTGGGCCCCCTCTGAGGATGGGGCGACCGCACCCTCTGCCCCACTGGTAGCTATGCTACTGATTTCAGCCTTTTCTTCAGGCCCCCAGAACTCTTTTTTGTTTGGTCCAGCCGAAGATTACTTGCATTTCCCATTGACTTGCATTATACTCACTGTTTGGAACGAATACGCAAGTATTACATAGTACTTGTTACAAGTATAGCTATTACGTATATTACAGTACTCACTCATCTCTAGCTATTGTACTAAATGCACAGACCTTACTTGAAAGACAAGGAAACTAAATGTTTTCTGTTTATTTTTAAAGCACTGTGGAAATACTTGAAGATTGCAAAGGTAGAAAAAGCCAGTCTTTGGTGAATATAAAATAAACTTCTATATTTTTCTGAAACTTGCAAGACTATGTATCTTTATATATATAATGGGTGAGGAGGATTGTCTTGGCTCGAGAAAAAGTTAAAAACAAATCCATAAGGCATAAGCCAATCTGCTCTGAAACTGAAGACTATCCGTCCTGATGCCAAGTGGTGATCAGACTGGATCAACATTCAAGCATGAATTGTACACATTTACCGTATTATTCGCTTTATAAGACGCACCTGATTATAAGACGCACCCCCAAATTTGGTGAAGGAAAAGGGAATTTTTTTTTAATGTTAAATTGGGTTCGTCAGTGTCCATCTAACAAATCATAAAGGGTATATGTCTCTCATAGCCCCCCCATCCTAAAATTAGCCCCATTAATCTGGATATGGCCCCCTTATATTGAATATAGCCCCCTTGTGCTAGCACATGTCCCCCAGTGATGCCACATGTCCCCCATTGCTGGCACACGTTCCCTATTGCTGGCACATGTCTCTTATTGATGGAACACGTCCCCCATTTATGCCACACGTCCCCCTGTGCTGGAACACGTCCCCTATTGCTGGCACATGTCTCCTATAGATGGCACATGTCTCCTACAGCTGGCACAGGTCTCCTATGGATGGCACACATCACCCTGTGCTGCCCATTGCCCCCTATGGATGGCACATGTCGCCCTGTGCTGCCCATGGCCCCCTTATGGATGGCACATGTCGTCCTGTGCTGCCCATGGCCCCCTATGGATGACACACCTACCCCTGTGTTAGATATGCCCCCCCTATGGATGGCACACATCCCCCTGTGCTGCCCATGGCCCTCTATGGATGACACACGTCCCCCTGTGTTAGATATCGCCCCCATGCTGCTGCCCAAGGTAAAATAAACACTTTACTTTACCTTCTCCAGCACTGTCCTCCCTTGTGTCTCCCTCCGTGCTTCTGATCTCCTGCACTTCCTGGTTCTCGGTGCCGGTCATGTGATCAGCACAGCAGAGTGATATCATCTCTGCGTGCATCATCACAGCGGCAGCAGGAGACCGGGAGATCAGTGCTGGAGGAGGTAAATAAAGAGTTTTTTTATTTTACTATGGCCAGCAGCATGGGGGCCATATCTAACACAGGGGGGGGCATGTGCCATCAAAGGGGGCCGCAGGCAGATATAATATACGCCGCTGTCCTAGCCCATCACCACGGTGCGGTTTCAGCACCACGGTGATGGACAGCGGCTGTGCATATTATACAAGCGAGAGCAGGAGATCTAACGCTGCCTGCCTGCAGCTTTCACCAGCTCCCAGCAGCGCTCCAGAGCTGCCCCACCTCCCCTTGACTCTAGTAGATATATATATATACCCCCCCATATATTCGGATTATAAGACGCACCCCCTACTTTCCCCAAAAATTTTGGGGAACAAAAGTGCATCTTATAAAGCGAAAAATATGGTACGTAAGCATTTATGCTTGTTTTGTCTTGAGGATTCATCTACCGTGTTTTTCCAAAAATAAGGCAATGTCTTATACTTTTTTTGCCCCCCAAAAAAGCACTGGGGCTTATTTTTGGAGGAAGTCTTATTCTTGGAGACACATGGTTGGGGGTAAGCTTACCCCCAAAAAAGGAGACACCCCACTTACCAGACCCGGACGTCTGCATAGCTCCCAAGTCCTCCCTGTGATCTCCGGTGGGGGCTCTACTCTGTCACCTGTCCTGCTGCATGGGACCAACTGTCTCCACTCTGTCACCTGCACCACAAGTCACAGAGTGGAGCTAGTTGGTGACAGAGCATCTCTCCCCCCTCTCTCTTCTTTCCCCCCTCTCTTCTCTCCCCCCCCTCTCTTCTCCCACCCCACTCTCTTCTCCCCCTCCCCTCTTCCCCCTCTTCTCTGCCCCCCTCTTATCCCTCTCTCTCTCTTCCCCCCGCTCTCTCTTTCCCCCCTCCTCTCCCCCCTCTCTCTCTTTTTCCCTCCCCCTCTCTCTCTTTTTCCCTCCCCCTCTCTCTCTTTTCTTTCTCCCTCTCTCTCTCTTTTCCCCTCCTCTCTCTCTTTTCCCCCCTCTCTCTTTTTCCCCTCGCTTTCTTTTCCCTCTCTCTCTTTTCCCTCTCTCTCTTTTCCCTCTCTCTCTTTTCCCTCGCGCTCACTCTTTTCCCTCTCGCTCTCTCTTTTCCCTCTCTCTTCTCTCACCCCTCTCTCTTCTCCCCCTCCCCTGTTCCCCCTTTCCTCCCCTCTTTTCCCTCGCGCTCTCTTTTTTCCCTCTCGCTCTCTCTCTTTTCCCTCTCGCTCTCTCTTTTCCCTCTCACTCTCTCTTTTCCCTCTCGCTCTCTTTTCCCTCTCGCTCTCTCTTTTCCCTCTCGCTCTCTCTCTCTTTTCCCTCTCGCTCTCTCTCTTTTCCCTCTCGCTCTCTTTCTTTTCCCTCTCGCTCTCTCTCTCTTTTCCCTCTCGCTCTCTCTCTCTTTTCCCTCTCTCTTCTCTCACCCATCTCTCTCTTCTCCCCCTCCCCTGTTCCCCCCCTTCCTCCCTCTTTTCCCTCGCTCTCTCTGTTTTCCCTCGCTCTCTCTCATAGTATCATAGTATCATAGTTTTTAAGGTTGAAGGGAGACTCTAAGTCCATCTAGTTCAACCCGTAGCCTAACATGTTGATCCAGAGGAAGGCAAAAAAAACCCAATGTGGCAAACAAGTTCCAATGGGGAAAAAATTTCCTTCCTGACTCCACATCCGGCAATCAGACTAGTTCCCTGGATCAATAACGAATAACGTTTGGAACACCATTCTAAGTCTGAACTGGGTGCAAAAAACCTAAAAAAACATCACTATGGGGAGATAAGGTATGCACACCAGTGACTATGTAAGGGGAATACATGGAATAGCAGAAACTGCTGTGTGAATACTGACTTGAAAAATCCAATAGCTATATGTAAGAGTGAAAATGTGAAAAATGGAATCTGCATTACTGCCATGAACATATGAATCAAGGGAAATTTAGCTACTGAATTGATCAATGCAATAGAGCCCCAACACTACGCCAAAGTATTTCTCTACGTTGGGGTCCTTAGCTTGTGTGTGTCCTCTCATGCAGTTAAAAAACTTACCGTGTATGGGAAGCTGAGACCCAGGCTATTTATGCGTATTATATGGATTGGCAATAGGTGTGGTGGGGAGGGTTCACAAACGAAAAACTACTAACAATAACGAATAACGTTTGGAACACCATTCTAAGTCTGAACTGGGTGCAAAAAACCTAAAAAAACATCACTATGGGGAGATAAGGTATGCACACCAGTGACTATGTAAGGGGAATACATGGAATAGCAGAAACTGCTGTGTGAATACTGACTTGAAAAATCCAATAGCTATATGTAAGAGTGAAAATGTGAAAAATGGAATCTGCATTACTGCCATGAACATATGAATCAAGGGAAATTTAGCTACTGAATTGATCAATGCAATAGAGCCCCAACACTACGCCAAAGTATTTCTCTACGTTGGGGTCCTTAGCTTGTGTGTGTCCTCTCATGCAGTTAAAAAACTTACCGTGTATGGGAAGCTGAGACCCAGGCTATTTATGCGTATTATATGGATTGGCAATAGGTGTGGTGGGGAGGGTTCACAAACGAAAAACTACTAACAATAACGAATAACGTTTGGAACACCATTCTAAGTCTGAACTGGGTGCAAAAAACCTAAAAAAACATCACTATGGGGAGATAAGGTATGCACACCAGTGACTATGTAAGGGGAATACATGGAATAGCAGAAACTGCTGTGTGAATACTGACTTGAAAAATCCAATAGCTATATGTAAGAGTGAAAATGTGAAAAATGGAATCTGCATTACTGCCATGAACATATGAATCAAGGGAAATTTAGCTACTGAATTGATCAATGCAATAGAGCCCCAACACTACGCCAAAGTATTTCTCTACGTTGGGGTCCCTAGCTTGTGTGTGTCCTCTCATGCAGTTAAAAAACTTACCGTGTATGGGAAGCTGAGACCCAGGCTATTTATGCGTATTATATGGATTGGCAATAGGTGTGGTGGGGAGGGTTCACAAACGAAAAACTACTAACAATAACGAATAACGTTTGGAACACCATTCTAAGTCTGAACTGGGTGCAAAAAACTAAACAAATGTTAAGTAATTAAACAACTAAATACAAACAATTCTACTCACACTTACTTTTGCTCACACTTTGCTCACTCACGCTCACAATGAAGAAGACAGGCCGCGGCTTTCAGAAGTCTTCCTTCCGGCTGTAACGGCCAAAACCCGGTTCTCCTTGAGCTCGCGGTGACTCTTCACTTATCCCAGAAGGCACTGGGAATATGCAAATTATCCTCGCAAGACTCCTTCCCTGGCTCTCTCTTTTCCTTCGCTTTCTCTGGCATGGTCAGTACAGAAATCTCTCGATCGTGGAGGGGTGAGAGGGAGTAATAAACATGGAGTCCCTGCTGTCTATGTGTATTTATTTCTAATAAAGTATTTTTCTCTGTGTGACGGCTTTTTTTTTTTTTAACCCTTTATTAGAGATTCTTAATGGCCGGGTCAAACTTGGCCTGACATTAAGAATCTCGGGCTTTATACCAGCTGGTAAAACATAGCTGGCATTAACCCCTTATTACCCAGTGTGCCACCTGCCACCAGGGCCACTGGAAGAGTTGGATACAGCGCCAGAAAATGGCGCTTCCATGAAAGCGCCATTTTCTGGGGCGGCTGTGGACTGCAATTCACAGCAGAGGCGCCCAGAAACCTCGGTCTAACCTGTGCTGCGGATTACAATTCCCAGCTGCCTAGTTGTACCTGGCTGGACACAAAAATATGGCGAAGCCCATGTCATTTGTTTTTTAATTATTTCATGAAATAAGTGAAATAATTAAAAAATACGGGTTTCCCCTCATATTTTTGGTTCCCAGCTGGGAACAAATAGGCAGCTGGGGGTTGGGGGCAACCCGTACCTGCCTGCTGTACTTGGCTAGCGTACAAAAATATGACGAAGCCCATGTAAGTTTTTTAAAACAGTTTTTAGGCAAAAACCATATATGTATAGATATATATATATATATATATATATATCTCTATATATAGATCTATATATCTATATATCTATATATAAAAGAAAAAAAGCTTCCCTGGATTTTCCATTGCCAGTGAAGGTAACACCAAGCAGCGAGGGTTAGCAGTCAGTAGCTGCTTGGGTTACCCTCAACAATAGAAAATGCAGCGGGAGCCCACACTTTTTTTTTTACCACTAACCTTAGGGTTAGGGTTTTGTGTTTTTTTTTTTTTCTAAATATTTAATGAATTTTTTTAAAAAAAAAAAAAAATCGACATGGGCTTCGCCCATCGAGCACCAGAACATTTTACTGCTCATTCATCCTTACTCCTTACTGCAGCGCCAGCAGAACATGTAATCAGATGACTCCAGTGTCGGCCGATTACTTGTTCTGTGTCCCCCTGCATCCATCGCAGCGTGTGCGGGCTGTGAGGTCACCGGAGTACAGTCCAGCACTGGAGTCAGCTGATCTGAATTCAGCTGAACTCCAGCCTGCACACGCTGCGATGGATGCAGGGGGACACAGAACAAGTAAGGTCTAAGCCACACGGCAAGAAAAACAGTGCGAGTGAAGTGCGATAAAACATCGCATTCCATTCGGACCAATATTAGCCTGTGTGTCAGCACACATGAGCAATTATTTTCTCAGCCCTAATTGGACCGAGAAAACAATCGCAGCATGCTGCAATTGTAATGCGAGACTCTTACTCTTTTACCCATTGAAGTGTATGGGATGAGAGAAAAATCGCACTGCACTTGCGGTACATCGGTGTAACGCAAGTGCAGAGCGAGAATCGCAATAGCCGACAACGGAGGAGAGAGGGAGAGAAATCCCTCCCACCCCTCTTCAGTGCTGGCCTGCCCCTCCTGAGTGCCGGACCGCCCCCCGCAGCTGAGGTCTGCTCACACAGTCGAACCTCAGTCGCAGGGAAACACGTATGACACTCGTCTCTGCTGTACTGAGCGTGAGCCGAGTGTAATGCGAGGGGATTGCAGTAATCCCCGTGTGGCCCCAGCCTAATCGGCTGACACTTGAGTCAGCTGATCTGAACTCAGCTGAACTCCTGTACACACAGCCCGCACATGGTCACATGTGATCGGCAGCAGGCAGTGACTGCTGTCAAGGCTACATTCACATGATAGTTCCGTTTTTGTGGGCCGCAAAAAACGGTCCTTTTTTTTCCCGGATGCATCCGTGTGGCGTCCGTGTGACATCCGTGTGCCTTCCGTTTTTTTTGCGTACCGCAAAAAACTGAAGCAGCAAGAAAGATAAATAGATGAGTAGATATAGAGATCGATAGCTAGATATAGAGAGAGGGATAGAGGGATGAATGAATAGAGGGATAGATAGATAGATAAGAAAGACATTTATAATGTCCCACCTCCCTGCATATTCTAAGCTGGCACCCTTTTTTGACTTTCATGTGGCACCAAGGTGCTTAGCTTTGTTTTTAGCCAAAAAATAAATAAATAATAAAAAAAAAAATGACATGCGGTCCCCCTATCTTTTGTAGCCAGCTAGGGTAAAGCAAACGGCTGCAGCCTGCAAACTACAGCTGGCAACTTCACCTTGGCTGGTAATCCAAAACAGAGGGCACCCCACGCTATTATATTTTAAATTAAATAAATAATTTAAAACAAAATACACGGAGTCCCCCCCAAATTGGATCACCAGCCAAGGTAAAGCGGACAGCTGTGCTCTGGTATTCTCAGACTAGGGAGGTCCACCGTTATTGGACACTCCCCAGCCTAAAAATAGCAGGCTGCAGCCGCCCCAGAAGTGGCGCATCCATTAGATGCGCCAATCCTGGTGCTTCATCCCAGCTCATCCCGTTGCCCTGGTGCGGTGGCAAACGGGGTAATATATAGGGTTGATACCAGATGTGTAGTGTCACCTGGCATCAAGCCCTGGGGTTAGTGATGTCAGGCATGTATCAGATACCCAACATCACCAACCCAGTGAGTAATAAAAAAAAAATAGACAACAAACACATTTTTATTTGAAAAAACACTCCCCAACACATTCCCTCTTTCACCAATTTATTAAAAAGAAAAACAAATCCAGGTCTGGTGTAATCCAAGGGGGTCCCATGACGATCCATACCATAGTCAATGTCCCAGTCAATGACGAACAGAATGTTCCCTATTGGCTGGGAGAGCCGTGCAGTGATCTGAGCTAACATCAATAGGTCAGCCCAGGTCACTGCAGGGCACGACGAGTGCTGCTGTCAGGAGGTTAGCGAGGTACATTACCTGCGATGATCGCTGAACTCCTGACAGCAGCGCTGTCACTGAGTTCAATGACCGCCGCCTTCACAAACCTAGTATCGCGAGCGGCCCGTGATGTCACCACTAGTCACAGTCCCGGGTCGACAGCGAGAGGTGATGTAACAAGCGACGGGCGTAGAAGGCAGTAACAATCCCTGACGTCAGGAGTGCAGGACTTCATCACCGCAGGTAATGAACTTATTAATCTCCTGATGGTAGCGCTTGTCATCCCCGCAGCTGCTGATACTGCAGTGCGGGCAGCTGCTGACACTGCTGTGCGGGCAGCCACGGGGCTGGGGCTGGAGCGGGACACAGACTGCACGGGCACCCAACGGAAGTCACACGGAAGTGCTTCCGTGTTGCTTCCGGGAATTTTGCGGGCCCATTGACTTGTATTGAGTCACGGTTCATTATTACGGAGCAGAATAAAACCGATGTGGGTTTTTTTGTAGGATCGGATGCACATGGAGGTGCTACCGTGTGCCATCCGATCCTACACAAAAGACATTGAAAAGATGGTCCTGCCCATGGGTCCGCAAAAAAACAGGAACTGACCAGGACAAATGGAACGGTCATGTGAATGAGCCCACCTGCAGCCATTGCAGCGTGTGCGGGCTGTGAGATCAGTTTAGCTGACTCCAGTGCCGGCAGATAAATTCTGTGTCCCGCTGCAGAAGGATCCGGTAAAATAACGGTTGCATGCGTTGCACTTTTAATCCACAGGATCCAGTCATATGCGGTTTGCGGTTGTTTGCAAAAAAACGCTGATGTGAAAGTAGCCTGCAAAATGCATGCCACACGAATGATACGGACGACACACAGACTAGGCAAGAGGGAAAAAAGCAATCTCATCACCCCTTCATTTTTTTTACCCCAATTATTTTTTTCACATGTTGCGTCAGCTAATAATCATAATTTCTGTACACACACACACACACACCACACGCCACACACACACACACCACACACACGGATACACACACTGTATATACTCACAACACACACTGTATATACACACAACACACCACACACACCCACACTGTATATACACACAACACACCACACACACCCCCACACACACACCACACACTGTATATACACACACACACCACACACACCCACACACACACACACACAGGCACACACAGACTATGAACTATAAAACAAGCAGGAGATAGCTGCTTTCTTCCCCTGGCTGTGCAGAGCTGCTGCTGTCTCTGTATGATTGCTCTCAGTGCATCCACAGGGAAGAGGCAGGAAGGACACTTTGGGTGGAGAGCAGAGTGGGTGTGTTAGACACAGTGGGTGTGTGAGATAATTGAGGCACAGCCCTAGAGCCACAAAGAATTATGGGAGTTTTAGGAACTGAACCCAGGAAGTCAGAAGAGAGATTAACCCCATCAGAGCTAGAGCCATCAATGAGGATGTGCTGCTAGAGCACAATAAAAGGTAATATAGCTAAAAAAACATGATAGATATGTGGAGAGGCACATATTAGCAAGATTTATCAGAAAAAAAAAATCAGTTTTGGTAACTGGACAACTTCTTTAACTCCTTTCACACATCAGTGATTCTAGTACGTTTGTGCTTTTTTTTAACGTACCAGAATCACTGACATACGCAGACCCATTATAATGAATGGGTCTGCTCACACATCAGTGATTTTTCACTGCACGTGTCTCCGTGCGGCGTACCCGCGTGTCAGTGATTGCCGCACGGAGACATGTCCATTTTTTTCTGGCATCACTGATGTCCCACGGACCACGCAGTGGTGTGGTCCGTGAAACATGTGCCAGAAAAAAACGTGCTTTTAAAATAAAAATCATTTTTACTCACCCGGCTCCAGCGATGTCCTCTGCAGCCCGTGCAGCTTGCTGCTTCTGAGCCGGCTCATTACTGTCGCACATATTCATGATGCACGACACAGCCGACCCGGAAGCAGCTGCTGCGGGGGTCAGCGCCGGCCAGATGCTGCACCGCGGGAGCGATCAGCACCATGGAGAGCTGGAGCGCGCACAGGTGAGTTAATCTCTAAGTGCAATCATGGGCCACGGAGAACGTAGCCCGGATTGCACTTAGACAACCCACGTGTTCCGTAATTCACGGCACACGGAGGGACATGTGCGTGTTTTACACGCCAGTGAAAAACGTCAGTGTTTTTCACTGACGTGTGAAACGGGCCTAACACAGCAAGAGAGGATTTGAGAAAGGGTAAGACCGTGTCATCTGTGGCTATGCACTTTCTCACACACCATGGCTGTCGTACCAGAAGTCTTAAAGTCCTTGTGGTTGATGCTGTCAATCAGGGCATCAGAGGGGGTGATGTGGTCAAGGAACTGCTATGAAGGGAATCAAAATGGATCTATACACTTAGCAGCCTTGCTCCACATGGCATTAACGAGGAAATTTTGTTTAATGGTTTCTATGAAACCTTTTAACCCGTTTGCCTATTACTGTTTTAGGTATATCCCTTCTGTTTGTGGATGCCCCCTTTTTCATGCGGCTCTGTTTCCATTACTTACCACAAGGACATGATCATGATGAGTGGCGATTTCCTCTCTGGATGTTTATTGAATGGAGCACTATTATCGGCCCGGGAGCGATTCAACGGACCGTGATCCATTGCTCCCCTCTTCATCTTTTGATCTTGAATAACTTTGCAGGATTGTACATCAACCCATTATGGTCATCCAATGGATGGTCCTAATCAAGGATGCTGAAATTCTCCATTGTTCTATTCACAGAACTTTTTTGCTTTTGCTTTTACGTATTAATGTCTTCGGATCCATTGATGTCCTGTATCTTTGATCATAATCGATGTGCTAACTGCAGGATTTCAATGTTTTGGTCTCATTATTACCTTGGACCTTTTTGCTCTTGCCGTAGTATTTAATATTTAATATTATGGTTAATTTAATGTCGTTCTTCTTGGAATATATCAAATGGATCTGAGCCATCTCCCTTGTGCTGCGCATAATGGTATTTTCACTCCTCCATTTTTTAGTGTGTTCATTTTTTAGTGTCTACATTTTGGTACACTTCTAAAAATATTGGGGCCCGCCCCATTTCTTTGCCCTGGCAGGCTGTACAAAAAACAAAAAACTCACCAGAAACTAACTAAAGAATAATATAAGAAAGAAAACAATATTTTTTTTTTGGGTCCTTTGTGATCAATTTCTTTTGTACTTTTGGGTCTCCAATTATACTTTGTATACTGTTGAGCATATACAGATTAGGATTTATGGGTGTGAATGTTAGTGCTGTTTTTGGGGGGCCCCCATTCTGGAAGGTGGGTGCTTGATGTGATTGGTGAGCTCGGTTGTGGGCTCACTGATATATTATTATCCCTGCTTCATCCACTTACTCACCCAAACGTTTGTTTATGTTAATTTTTGTTTCCCCCCCTCCCTTTTTTGATTTTTTTTTATTATATATTTTTTTTTTTTTTCACTTTTTTTTTTGTTTTTCACTTTTGAGTCACCCAATTGTTCCCCTGTATGAGCCTGTCAAACTTAATAAATGAATAAAGTCATGTGAGACCTGGCATGCTGCTTGATTAACATTGCTCATCTCTGTGTTTTTGAGCCTTGACATATATACAGACTATATACTTCTCCTGTTAGCTTTGACTGCGCACGGGTCTCCACGCCTGCGTGTTTTTGAGTCTTGGTGGAGCTGTGTTCCACAGTCCCCGCTCACCATTGAGAGTCTCTCCTGGCTGCCAGGGCTGACGAGCGCTCCCCGCACGTTCCAAGCATGCGTTGGCCTTGGGCTTTAACGCATGCGTGGTTTGATGCTGGCTTTGGGCGGAGCTATGACGTATAGCCTCCGCTTATCAGCAAATTCTTCAGCGCTTTGTCAGTACTGACCAGCGTCTCCCCTGTAATCTGCGCATGCGTTGGCTATTTAGCTTCAACGCATGTGTGGTACATGTTTAGGAGTCATGACTCCAAGCATAGCAGTGTCTGACGCCACTTGGTTGCCCTGACAACATTTGGGCTTCCTGTGCGGCCGCTAGCTACATAGCCCTAATGTTTTAGCAATGTTGGTATCTATGGCAACTCTGGTTTACTTCCTGTTGCTTCCAGACTGCACGCTGGGTCCTGTTCTTTGCTGCTCACAAAGGTAATTTATATTATTTGTGTTTTACTTCACCTTTAAATAGTACACACATATGTTTTAGACCCGCAACACACATCCGTTTAATTTGTACATGTGCGGTACGTATTTGCACGTACCAGAGACACACGGAGACCCATGTTATTCAATGGTAGATGGCACACACACGTAAAATCACACGGAACGTGTGACCGTGTGGTAAGTACGTGTGTGCGCTTTTCTACACGGACGACATGTCCGTTTTTGGCCGGCAGCACGCAGGAATGGACCCGCTTTAGTCTATGGGTCCGTGCCTGCACGTACCGCACACGGAGTATGTCCGTGTTCAGCACGTTTCATGCGTGTGCGTTTTTACACTAGCGATCTTATTTTTTGTTTTTTTTAAATTAAAGTCAGTATACTTACCTTTTTTTCTGCTGTTCTCAGTCATACTTACATTGGCACTCGGTTTTTCTCTTCCCCCGGCTCATACCGCTCCCCGATCACCAGCGCGGCGAGGAACAGCTGTGCAGAGAATACGCGGCAACAATTACTTTGAATATGCCGGCCGCTCATTAATCAATCTCGTATTCCCTGCTTTCCCCACCCACAGACGCCTGTGATTGGCTGCAGTCAGACACGCCCCCCACGCTGAGTGACAGCTGTCTCACTGCACCCAATCACAGCAGCCGGTGGGCGTGTCTATACTGTGCAGGAAAATAAATAAATAATTAAAAAAAACGGCGTGCAGTCCCCCCAATTTTAATACCAGCCAGATAAAGCCATACGGCTGAAGGCTGGTATTCTCAGGATGGGGAGCCCCACGTTATGGGGAGCCCCCCAGCCTAACAATATCAGTCAGCAGCCACCCAGAATTGCCGCATACATTATATGCGACAGTTCTGGGACTGTACCCGGCTCTTCCCGATTTGCCCTGGTGCATTGGCAAATCGGGGTAATAAGGAGTTATTGGAAGCCCATACAGTTAGGTCCAGAAATATTTGGACAGTGACACAATTTTTGCGAGTTGGGCTCTGCATGCCACCACATTGGATTTGAAATGAAATCTCTACAACAGAATTCAAGTGCAGATTGTAACGTTTAATTTGAAGGTTTGAAAAAAAATATCTGATAGAAATTGTAGGAATTGTACACATTTCTTTACAAACACTCCACATTTTAGGAGGTCAAAAGTAATTGGACAAATAAACCAAACCCAAACAAAATATTTTTATTTTCAATATTTTGTTGCGAATCCTTTGGAGGCAATCACTGCCTTAAGTCTGGAACCCATGGACATCACCAAACGCTGGGTTTCCTCCTTCTTAATGCTTTGCCAGGCCTTTACAGCAGCAGCCTTCAGGTCTTGCTTGTTTGTGGGTCTTTCCGTCTTAAGTCTAGATTTGAGCAAGTGAAATGCATGCTCAATTGGGTTAAGATCTGGTGATTGACTTGGCCATTGCAGTATGTTCCACTTTTTTGCACTCATGAACTCCTGGGTAGCTTTGGCTGTATGCTTGGGGTCATTGTCCATCTGTACTATGAAGCGCCGTCCGATCAACTTTGCGGCATTTGGCTGAATCTGGGCTGAAAGTATATCCCGGTACACTTCAGAATTCATCCGGCTACTCTTGTCTGCTGTTATGTCATCAATAAACACAAGTGACCCAGTGCCATTGAAAGCCATGCATGCCCATGCCATCACGTTGCCTCCACCATGTTTTACAGAGGATGTGGTGTGCCTTGGATCATGTGCCGTTCCCTTTCTTCTCCAAACTCTTTTCTTCCCATCATTCTGGTACAGGTTGATCTTTGTCTCATCTGTCCATAGAATACTTTTCCAGAACTGAGCTGGCTTCATGAGGTGTTTTTCAGCAAATTTAACTCTGGCCTGTCTATTTTTGGAATTGATGAATGGTTTGCATCTGGATGTGAACCCTTTGTATTTACTTTCATGGAGTCTTCTCTTTACTGTTGACTTATAGACAGATACACCTACTTCACTGAGAGTGTTCTGGACTTCAGTTGATGTTGTGAACGGGTTCTTCTTCACCAAAGAAAGTATGCGGCGATCATCCACCACTGTTGTCATCCGTGGACGCCCAGGCCTTTTTGAGTTCCCAAGCTCACCAGTCAATTCCTTTTTTCTCAGAATGTACCCGACTGTTGATTTTGCTACTCCAAGCATGTCTGCTATATCTCTGATGGATTTTTTCTTTTTTTTCAGCCTCAGGATGTTCTGCTTCACCTCAATTGAGAATTCCTTAGACCGCATGTTGTCTGGTCACAGCAACAGCTTCCAAATGCAAAACCACACTCCTGTAATCAACCCCAGACCTTTTAACTACTTCTTTGATTACAGGTTAATGAGGGAGACGCCTTCAGAGTTAATTGCAGCCCTTAGAGTCCCTTGTCCAATTACTTTTGGTCCCTTGAAAAAGAGGAGGCTATGCATTACAGAGCTATGATTCCTAAACCCTTTCTCCGATTTGGATGTGAAAACTCTCATATTGCAGCTGGGAGTGTGCACTTTCAGCCCATATTATATATATAATTGTATTTCTAAACATGTTTTTGGCCCTGACTGTAGCTGCCAATAAGTCCTAGATTAATCATGTCAGGCGTCTCCCCGAGATACCTTCCATGATTAATCTGTAAAATACAGTAAATAAACACACACACACGAACAATCCTTTATTAGAAAAAAAATACACTAACAAATTGCCTTGTTCACCAATTTAATAAGCCCGAAAAAGCCCTCCATGTCCGGCGTACTCCAGGATGGTCCAGCGTCGCTTCCAGCTGTGCTGCATGAAGGTGACCGGAGCTGCAGAAGACACATCCGCTCCTGTCAGCTCCACGCAGCTAATGAAGACAGCCGCACGATCAGCTGAGCTATCACTGAGGTTACTCGCGGCCAACGCTGAATACAGCTGATCGCGCTATTCCCTTCATTAACTGCGTGGAGCTGACAGGAGCGGCTGTGTCTTCTGCAGCTCCGGTCACCTTCATGCAGCACAGCTGGAAGCGATGCTGGACCATCCTGGAGTACGCCGGACATGGATGGCTTTTTCGGGCTTATTAAATTGGTGAACAAGGCAATTTGTTAGTGTTTTTTTTTCTAATAAAGGATTGTTCGGGTGTGTGTGTTTATTTACTGTATTTTACAGATTAATCATGGAAGGTATTTCGGGGAGACGCCTGACATGATTAATCTAGGACTTATTGGCAGCTATGGGCTTCCAATAACTCCTTATTACCCCGATTTGCCAACGCACCAGGGCAAATCGGGAAGAGCCGGGTACAGTCCCAGAACTGTCGCATATAATGTATGCGGCAATTCTGGGTGGCTCTGACTGATATTGTTAGGCTGGGGGGCTCCCCATAACGTGGGGCTCCCCATCCTGAGAATACCAGCCTTCAGCCGTATGGCTTTATCTGGCTGGTATTAAAATTGGGGGGGACCGCACGCCGTTTTTTTTAATTATTCATTTATTTATTTTCCTGCACAGTATAGACACGCCCACCGGCTGCTGTGATTGGGTGCAGTGAGACAGCTGTCACTCAGCGTGGGGGGCGTGTCTGACTGCATCCAATCACAGGCGTCTGTGGGTGGGGAAAGCAGGGAATACGAGATTGATTAATGAGCGGCCAGCATATTCAAAGTAATTGTTGCCGCGTATTCTCTGCACAGCTATTCCTCGCCGCGCTGGTGATCGGGGAGCAGTAAGTATGAGAGAGGGCCGCTCACTTCTGTCACTTGGGGGATTAGCGGTCACTGGAAAGGGTCTGTAAGGAGGACCGGCCAATGTCTGTCCAGGACCCCCATCATTGTGTCCCACTGATGGTTAAAAGTACCAATGAATCTAATCTGATTGTCCATAGTCGGCCGACGTGGTTGATAGCGAAGTAACTGGTCCCTGGGGGTATTTTTGGCATGAAGATAGCCTTTTTTTAATACATCTGTTACTATACCCCCATTCCCTAAACCTGCATCGGAGATCGGACGATTGGGATTCAAAGTTGGAAGTAGTGGAGCAGACCCGCTTCATCCTCAGGAACTGTCCGGTCAGGATGGCACGTATGGTGGAAGAAGTGTGGCCCAAGGATGCCAGAAGAAGGGCATTGACGGACGTGTCCTTGCGGAAAACGTCCGTCTGAATGCCCCCCTGGGCATCCACCAAAATCCCAATGTCTAGAAAGTCCAGATTGGACCGGCTATATTTATATGTCAATTTGATATTAAGGGAATTTCGGTTCAGGCCACACATGAAAGACTCGAGTTGCTCAGAAGAACCCTGCCACAAAATAAAAATATCGTCAATGTAACGCAGCCAGCACTGCACATGGGCGCTAGCCTGCGGGTAACCGTCGCCAAATACCAACCTCCCCCACTAACCTAGAAAGAGGTTGGCATAGGCCGGTGCGCAGGCCGCGCCCATCGCAGTGCCGCGCTGCTGCAAATAAAAAATATCCTTGAATACAAAAAAATTGTGGGTCAGGATAAAACCGAGCAACTCGAGTAAAAGATCCACCAGGGTGCCATCATGACCGGAGGTTGTGAGGTAAAAGCGGGCAGCCTCCAAACCGTCCTCATGTCCGATGCAGGTGTAGAGAGATTCCATGTCGGCGCTGACCAGGAGCATGTCGTCGTCCACAAAGATGCCATCAAGACGCTGCAGGACATCCGTAGTGTCTTTGACATAGGAGGGGAGGCATTCTACCAGAGGTTTTAAATAAAAGTCAATAAACTTACAGATGGGTTCACACACCCCTCCTATGCCTGACCCCCTCCTATGCCTGACACTATGGGACTATGGGGAGATAAGGTATGCACACCAGTGACCATGTAAGGGGAATACATGTAATAGCAGAAACTGCTGTGTGAATACTGACATGAAAAATTCAATAGCTATATGTAAGAATGAAATGTGAAAAATGGAACCTGCATTACTGCCAAGAATATATGAATAAAGAGAAATTTAGCTACTGAATTGATCAATGCAATAGAGCCCCAACACTACGCCAAAGTATTTCTCTACGTTGGGGTCCCTAGCTTGTGTGTATCCTCTCATGCAGTTAAAAAACTTACCGTGTATGGGAAGCTCAGACCCAGGCTATATATACGATGTGGATTGGCAATAGGTGTGTATGGGGAGGGTTCACAAACGAAAAACTACTAACAAATAAGAAATAACGTTTGGAACTCCATTCTATGTCTGAACTGGGTGCAAAAACCTAAAAAAACGCAGGTTCCATTTTTCACATTTCATTCTTACATATAGCTATTGAATTTTTCATGTCAGTATTCACACAGCAGTTTCTGCTATTACATGTATTCCCCTTACATAGTCACTGGTGTGCATACCTTATCTCCCCATAGTGATGTTTTTTTAGGTTTTTGCACCCAGTTCAGACATAGAATGGAGTTCCAAACGTTATTTCTTATTTGTTAGTAGTTTTTCGTTTGTGAACCCTCCCCATACACACCTATTGCCAATCCACATCGTATATATAGCCTGGGTCTCAGCTTCCCATACACGGTAAGTTTTTTAACTGCATGAGAGGATACACACAAGCTAGGAACCCCAACGTAGAGAAATACTTTGGCGTAGTGTTGGGGCTCTATTGCATTGATCAATTCAGTAGCTAAATTTCTCTTTATTCATATATTCATGGCAGTAATGCAGGTTCCATTTTTCACATTTCATTCTTACATATAGCTATTGAATTTTTCATGTCAGTATTCACACAGCAGTTTCTGCTATTACATGTATTGCCCTTACATAGTCACTGGTGTGCATACCTTATCTCCCCATAGTGATTTTTTTTAGGTTTTTGCACCCAGTTCAGACATAGAATGGAGTTCCAAACGTTATTTCTTATTTGACACTATGGGACGTCCCGGGGGGTTGAGGGCATCTTTGTGGACTTTTGGTAAAAGGTAAAAAGTGGGAACGCGGGGACAGCCAGTGAGCAGGCCCTCAAGCATCTTCCCGTCAATAGTTCCCCATTCGTGAGCCCTTGTCAATATCTTCCTAAGTTCCTGGGAAAAGGAGGCTAGTGGGCTACATGAGAGGCGTGAGTAAGTGGATTTATCGCAAAGCTGTCGATGAGCCTCTTTCTCATATTTATCGACAGGCCAGATCACGATGTTTCCCCTTTTGTCCGCCGCCTTGACAACGACATCATCACACAGCTGCAACCGTTTAATAGCCAATCTTTGACGATGGGTTAAATTATCATGACGGCGTTTAGTCGATAATTGTTTAAAATCTTCGGTTACAAGCCTAGTGAAGATGTCAATTGCCGGGCAGAGGGACAAGGGGGGGAACCTCGTGGATCTGGGTTTGAGGAAATCAGGATTTTGTTCCTCCAGATGATCCTGGAGGTCCTTTAGGGCGTTCCTCTCAGTCAGATCCAGCTCGCTCATTGATTGTTTCCGGGAATATAGCCTCTTTAAGAGAATCTTCGTGGCAAACAAATTCGTATCCTTCAAGGCTGTGAATAAATTGAAAGAATTTGTAGGGCAGAAGTTAAGACCCTTAGATAATACCTCCAGCTCAACATCCGAGAAGACACGTGTAGATAAATTGATTACCTGTAATTTGTGTTTTGGTGTATTGGCCTCAGTCGCCGATTTCTGTGGTATACGTGGCTCCTTTACCCGACTGCGGGTCGTTATACCACCAATGTGTGGCATATAACGTGTCTTGTCAGATGGGGCCGGAGGCAATTCTTCAGCCGAGGAACTTGAAATGAGCGAGGTGGATCAAGACCTGGAGGGATGGCACTGTCTGGAAAGATTCCTGCCTCTTGAGAAGAGATGGCTCCACTTATAAACGTTGTTGGACTGGTAGTCGTTGGAGTCACGTTGAAATTTTTTGGATTTAAAATCGCAAACCTCCTTCTCCCATTTCTGGGCATCACGTCCCACTTCATCATAAAATTTCGTTAAAGCCTCGGAGGTACATAGATTTTGAATAGAGGCCTCAAGTGCCTCAAGCTCACTCTCCATGTGGTCAAGCGTGGATGTGTTCTGTTTAGACAGAAGATCCAAAAGACTCAGGGAACATCTGTGCAAATGGCCCTCCCAATTGGTCTTAAAGTCTCCCTCCGGTGCAGGAAAGGAGGGAAAGACTTGGACACGTAGTCCACGGGGGATCCACCCACTCTCCAAGTATTTTGTTTAAAAAGCCCGGTTCCACCATATGCGTGTCCGTTTCTTACAAAGGTCCCTATATTTGTGCATCAGGGCCCGCAAAGACTGGTCCTCAGGGGGGGCCCCATCAGTAACATGTGGGTTAGGGGGGGTACCACCGCAGCCTCTGGTAACCTCATCCAGATGGGTGAGCCACGCCTGGTCGCGTGCCCGGAAATTCATAATAGCCGTAAAAGGAACTGTGAAAAACACAGAAAGGCAACAAATTGTAAACAAGAATTGCATGGCTAATTTATACATACACTGAGGGAAGCAACTCAAAGATTCCCACAGGAGGGGTGCCTACTTCAGGAAACATCATAAACAAAGAGAGCAAGAAGGAAAATTGGCACAAGGTTGAATGCAAAAAATATTATAATTTTATTGGCAACAATATAAAAAATATATGTTGAAACTCAAGATAGTCACAAAATTTGAATAATCAAGTGAGGCAGAGAGGATGGAGTCACAAGGTCGCAGATAAGTATAAAACATGAGTATAGAACACAAAAAAATGAAACAATCCAAGCCGCCACTGAAAACAAAAAAGAGCCCATAGGAAAATTACAGGATAGTAATAAAGATAGTATATATCAGGTATGGGCCCAGAAAAACAAACCCCAGCAGGTGAATACCAAAGTAACAACCCCTCCACAAATGAATGAGGTACAAATAAAGCTCTTATTCACTAGTCGATGGCTGAGAGGATGTGCACCAGGTAATATAACTCTGAAGGAAAAAGAGAAAAAAGGTGTTGTGTCGGGTGCACCCGTGGCAGTCCATAAAAGTAAGATGGGTAAGGGTTAAATACCGCCCAGATGCATAGACTTGTATGAAACAGGGAATGCCAAAGGGAAAATAGTAAACAGAAAATGGAAGAATGGGTGATGAGGACTGTCACGGGTGCATCCGTACACCAATGTGAAAAATAGTCGTGAACAGAGAGGTACAGGTGGTGTGAGAAAATCTGCAGAGACTGGTCAGAGGAAAAGAAACTGTTGGCTAGTAATGAATGGGAGAATAGTCAAGAAGCCGAGAGGTACTAAAATCAATAGTTATAGTTTAGCTGCGGCTAGACTAGTCGTGAAGCAGAGAGGTGCAGGAGGAAACTCCCCCCACAAAAAAAAAGCAGAAATAAGGATGCGTCCAGAGTGACGCTAGTCATGGGGAAGAGAGGTAAGGCAGTGATAGTAGGGTGAAGCGCAACACCCAGTCAGCACAGAAAGAGCTGAGCTGGACGATTAGAAAGAAGGAAAGGGGGAACTAGATGTGCCAGCAAAAAAAGGTACAGCACATAGATGTGCGTTGCTGACACAGCTAGGGAGTAAATCGAGGTATACCTGGTGGGGTGGTGGCGGCGGAAAAGCGATCTCAACGTCCGTTTCGCCTATGCGCTTTTTCGAGGGAGATAGAGTGTCTAGTAGTGCTGACAGTTATATACAAGGTTAGCACATATGTTTCTGATCATGACCTAATGGTGTCCGAAACTGCGCATGCGCCGGGGGCGGAGGCCAGGGGGCGGAGCGGACAGGAGCTACTGTGAAACAGTGCGCATGCGCGGGAGAGCGGACGTCTCCATGACTCCCGCACATGCGCCCAAAGCGGACAACGTCAGACAACACCCCTCCGGCAGTCAGCGGACCGGCAGACGCGCACGGTCACCAGGCATGAAAAAATCAATCAAAACAGAATATATGGAAAATATATGGACTTACAAAAATGGGGAGTAACTAACTGTCTCATTTAGACCATGGGGGACCAAAGTGTTAGGGGAGACAATCCACTTCGACTCCCGCTGCGCAAGGGTCTTACGCAGATTGCCTCCCCGAACACCACCGTGGACCACATCAATACCACGTACTCTTAAGGACCTCGCATCACATCCATGGAAATTACGGGAGTGGCGGGGAAGGGTTTTCAAAAGAGAGACGTCGTCCACAGAAACAGCAGCACTTATGTCCCTGACGTGCTCCCTGACTCTTACGCGTAAATCGCGTGAAGTGAGACCAACGTAAATCAGGGAGCACGGACAGGTAGCATAGTACACCACGTGTGTGGAAGCACTCGTGATGCGCTGGTCGATAGAGAACGTCCTTTTTCCTTCTTCCCTCATCCTCTTCTTCATCGCGCAACTCTGTCTGCTGTCAGCCGACGTGTATCAACAACATTGTGCAACACACAAACGGACATTCCACACGGACATTCCATGTACACATACACGGGCATTTTACACACAAACATGGAGATTTTACACGTACACACAGTTTCGCATACGCCATCACAGGGATGCCATACGTACCGGAGAAACGCCCCAAAAAAACGGAACACGGACCCGAAAAACGGACCGTGTCACACGGACGTTTTTTTTGCGGAAGTGTGTTTTAGGCCTCAGTGATGTTCATGTCTGCCCTTGAGAAAGCTACCAAGAGGTAGCGATGCGCGTGGGATCACCCATATTTGGTCCATTACCCCCTCCTGCCCTGCCCTGGACGATTCTTTAACATTTTTTTACCTTGCTGTGCCTTGCTGAGGTTTGGTATGTTTACTTGTGGGATTTTCCTCAGTTTCTCCCTGGGCTTCCTTTTTCTATTTTAGCCCGGTTGCTTGACTGCTTGAAACATGCTGGAATGCCTGCTGGGTTTTCTGTTTTGGTTTTTGTGAATTTTACAACCCAATCTCATCCATATATCTTGGCTGTTCACTTTGCCACGGGTCAGCCAGTTAATTCTATAGGAATACCTGTGGGATCCCCGCCGCAGGCCTCAAACTTAATTTGTGGAATCTCCTCTTTGTGGCATAAATATAGGGTTATTGCAGGGCTTGTGAATATTAACCATAGTTCATTGGTTTTGGACCAAAAATATTTTTCAATGTGGGTATCACTCAAGTGCATCAGTGCTTTTAATTGATTTTAGATGTCTGTATTTGTCTTTGTGTATTTGTTTGTATAGCTTTATTTTTTGCACCATATATCATGTGTTTCCATGTGTGTTCTATTTATAATAAAATATTGATGACTTTTTTGATACTTCATATGTGGTGATCCCATCTATTAGGTATGTATTTTCTGTTTTCTGCCACATTGTACTGTGTACCTAGGAGATCCACTTTTTGGGTGGTGCCGTCCCGGTTTTTGCTCAGGCCCCCAGAACCAACAGCAGTTGTGTCTAGCTATCTAAATTCCCTACCTAACAGTCCCTTTATTACATTGTACACAAACAGATCTTTAGAAAAAAGTATTTCTAAAGTTTGTTTATGGTTTGCAAATGAATCCATTGGCTAATCGATGGAGAATTAGTTTCAACAGACTAGTCGGCTTAGGCTATGTGCGCACTAGAAAAGTGATTTTTCTCAAGAAAATTTCTTGAGAAACTTCTGGGAGTTGAAGATTACCGTTTTACCCGTGGATTTACCCATGGATTTGCTGCGGAAATTTCTTGAGAAAAGTTTGAAATCTTTCTGCAGACATTTCCCAGCAAAACCTAAGAGAACAAAAAATAGCTGTGCGCACGCTGTGGATTTTTCTCAAGAAAATTTCTTGAGAAAATTTTCTCAAGAAACTTTCTTGAGAAGATGAGCATGTCCATTATTTTCCGCAGGTACCTGTGGAATACCCCCGGAATTTCACTCCATTCACTGTAATGTAATCGTAAAATTCCGGGGGTATACCGCAGCTAGCAAATGATGTGCAGTATACCCCCTGTATAGCCGCAATTTACCTGCGGTAATGCTCATCGCTCCCTGCGGTTTTGCAGGGAGGGATGTCATTATGCCAGGAAGAGGAGGCGGAGCAGAGTAAACACAGATGTCACACTCCCTGGACGCCGCACAGAAGCGCTTCCGTGTGACGTCCAGCGGGTGCCCGTGCAGTCTGTGTCCCGCTGCAGCCCCGCGACTGCCTGCCCTGCAGTGTGTCAGTGTCTGCCCACACTGTCAGCGGCTTGTCACCCTGCAGCGCAGGCAGACACTGACACTCAGCAGTGCGTGCAGCCGCGGGGATGCCGAGCGCTGCTGTCAGGAGGTGAGATGAGATCATTACCTGCTGTGATGATCTCCTGGCTCCTGACTTCACCGCGGTCCCTGCTGTCTATGCCCGTCTCGCGAGCGGCCCGAGACTGTCACTAGCGGTGACGTCACGGGCTCTCGCGATACTGCTGACAACGCGGCGGGCATAGAAGGCAGTGACAGCGCTGATGGCAGGACTACAGGAGATGATCAAAGCAGGTAATGATCTCATCTATCCTCTTGACAGCAGCGCTCGGCATCCCCTGCAGTGACCTGGGCTATTGATGTTAGCTCCGGTCACTGCATTGCTCTCCCAGCCAATGGGGAACATTCTGTTCTTCATTGAATGGGACAGTGACCATGGTATGCATCGCCGTGGGACCCCCTTCCTTATTGGATTACGCCGGACGTGGAATTGATTGTTCTTTTCAATAAATTGGTGAAAGAGGCTATGTGGGGAGTGTTTTTTCAAATAAAACTTTTTTTGTTGTCTATTTTTTATTTCTTACTGACTGGGTTGGTGATGTCGGGTATCTGATAGACGCGTGACATCACGAACCCCAGGGCTTGATGCCAGGTGACATTACACATCTGGCATCAACCCCATATATTACCTCGTTTGCCAACGCACCAGGGCAACGCGATGAGTTGGGTCGAAGCGCCAGGATTGGCACATCTAATGGATGCGCCACTTCTGGGGCTGCTGCGGCCTGCTATTTTTAGACTGGGGAGTGTCCAATAACAGTGGACCTCCCTACTCTGAGAATATCAGACCCCAGCTGTCCTCTTTACCTTGGCTGGTGATCCATTTTGGGGGGGACCCTATGTTTTTTGTTTTAAATTATTTATTTAATGTAAAATAACAGCGTGGGGTGCCCCTCTGTTTTGGATTACCAGCCAAGGTGAAGCTGCCAGCGGTAGTCTGCAGGCTGTAGCCGTCTGCTTTACCCTAGCTGGCTACAAAAGATGGGGGGACCTCACATGTTTTTTTTTTAAATTATTTATTTTATGGCTAAATACAAGGCTAGGCACCCTTTAGTGCCACATGAAAGTCACTAAAGGGTGCCATGTTAGAATATGCAGGGGGGTGGGACATTATATAGGTCTTTCTCATCTATCTATCTATTATCTATCTATCTATTCATCTATCCATCTTTCCCTCTATCCATTATCTGTCTATTGATTATCTATCTATTATCTATATTATTTATTGCAGTAGTTACAGCATAAAAAAAAACGCAGGGACCAACCTGCTGATAATCCTCAGCAAAACCGCGGCAAATCTGCGGTAAAAATGCATGCGTTTTTCCCGCGGATTTGGTGCATTTTTTTACCGCAAGTGGGGTAATTAGAGATGAGCGAACCGGTCGCGGTTCGGCTCGAGGCGGTTCGCCGAACGGAGCTCCCGTTCGAGTTCGGTTCGTCGAACGTTCGACGAACCGAACTCGAACCAATAGGCTATAATGGGAGGCAATCACAAACACATAAAAATGCATTCTAAATGTACACATACAGTAAATAAACATTGCCAGAACACTTACCGGTCCCCGCGATCCCTCCTGCACTCTGTCTCCTGCTGCTATTCCATTCAATGATCGCTGAATCCTCCCGGTGACCGGCACTGCCAGCAAGCAGGACCTATCGTGACGTCAAAATAGCCATGTCACCAGTCACGTGGCTATTATCTCATTGGCTACAGACTGGTCACATGACTATGACGCGTCATGTAGGACCTGCGAGTGCATCTCTCCGTTACACGGTGCACATTTGTGTATCGCCGTGTACCGGCGATATGCTCTAGCACACGGTCGACTCCCCGTTCCGTTAGGGACCGGCTGACACAGCCGGTCATTAACGGAGATCACCGTTGCCATAGCAACGCAGTTAGCGGTGACGTCACCGCTAACCGCGGCTCCGGGAGCACCGTTGCTATGGTAACGCATCTGTCAGCATTACCGCTGTTACCGCTAGCAGCACTGATCACTCACGGAGTGAATGCTGCACGCTGCTTCCCGATTGTAGTGAGGATTGTAGTGAGGATGAGGTGCCCCAGCCCATCACTTGATGGGCTGGGGCACCTCATCCTCACTACAATCGTCACTACTACTACACTAGTGAGGATTGTAGTGAGGATGAGGTGCCCCAGCTCATCAAGTGATGGGCTGGGGCACCTCATCCTCACTACAATCGTCACTACTACTACACTAGTGAGGATTGTAGTGAGGATGAGGTGCCCCAGCTCATCAAGGTTTATTGGGGATTTATTGGGCTGACAGGGGGTAATAAAGATGGAGTCTCTAATGTGTCTGTGTATTTATTTCTATTAAAGTATTTTTTCTCTGTGTGGTGTCTTTTTTTTAACCCTTTATTGGAGATTCTTAATGGCCGGGTCAAACGTGCCTGACATTAGGAATCTCTGGCTTAATAATGGCTAGTAAAACAAAGCCAGTATTAACTCATGATTACCCAACAAGCCACCCGGCTCCAGGGCTGTTGGAAGAGTTGGATACAGCGCCAGATGATGGCGCTTCTATGAGAGCGCCATTTTCTGGGACGGCTGTGGAATAAAATTCGCAGCAGAGGCGCCCAGAAACCTCGGGCTAACCTGTGCTGCGGATTCCAATCCCCAGCTGCCTAGTTGTACCTGGCTGGACACAAAAATGGGGCGAAGCCCACGTCATTTGTTTTTTAATTGTTTCATGAAATAAGTGAAATAATTAAAAAAAACGGGCTTCCCTAAATTTTTGGTTCCCAGCCGGGTACAAATAGGCAACTGGGGGTTGGAGGCAGCTCGTGGCTGCCTGCTGTACCTGGCTAGCATACAAAAATATGGCGAAGCTCACGTAATTTTTTTGGTGGGAAAAAAACTTCTGCATACAGTCCTGGATGGAGTATGCTGAGCCTTGTAGTTCTGCAGCTGCTGTCTGCTCTTCTCCATACAGACAGACAGCAGCTGCAGAACTACAAGGCTCAGCATACTCCATCCAGGACTGTATGCAGAAGTTTTTTGCCCCCTGAAAAAATTATGTGGGCTTCGCCATATTTTTGTATGCTAGCCAGGTACAGCAGGCAGGTATGGCTGCCCCCAACCCCCAGTTGCCTATTTGTACCCGGCTGGGAACCAAAAATAAAGGGAAGCCCTTTTTTTATTATTTCATGAATTTCATGAAATAATTAGAAAACAAATGACGTAGGCTTCGCCCCATTTTTGTGTCCAGCCAGGTACAACTAGGCAGCTGGGGATTGGAATCCGCAGCACAGGTTGGCCTGAGCTTTCTGGGCCCCACTGCTGCGAATTGCAGTCTGCAGCCACCTCAGAAAATGGCATTTTCATAGAAGCGCCATCTTCTGGCGCTGTATCCAACTCTTCCAGCACCTGCCTGCTATACCTGGCTAGCATACAAAAATATGGCGAAGCTCACGTCCTTTTTTTGTAGTTTTTTGGCAAAAAAAATAAAAAATGCTTCCCTGGATTTTCCATTGCCAGTGAAGGTAACACCAAGCAGTGGGGGTTAGCAGCCAGTAGCTGCTTGGATTACCCTTAGCTAGCAATACAAAAAATGGAGCCCATATATATTTTTTTTAATTATTTATTTAAATAACTAAAAACAAAATGGGCTTCCCTGTATTTTGATTGCTGGACATCACAGTGCTGTAAAAATAAATCTTTAAAAAAAATGACGTAGCGCTTCGCGGTATTTTTGATTCTCAGCGCAGATAAAGCAGACAGCTATGGGTTGCCACCCCCATCTGCCTGCCGTTACCTTGGTTGGCAATCAAAATACAGGGAAGCCCATTAATTTTTTCTATTTAAAAAATAGTTAAAAAAAAAATGACGTTGGGTCCCCCCATTTTTGATAGCCAGCTAGGATAAAGCAGAAGGCTGTAGCCTGAAAACCACAGCTGGCAGCTTTACCGTGGTTGGGGATCCAATGTGGAGGTCCCCCCAGGCTCTTTTTTTATAATTATTTTATAAATATTAATAATTACACAAAAAAAGTAGGGTCCCCCCCAAATTGGATCACCAGCCAAGGTAAAGCGGACAGCTGTGGTCTGGTATTCTCAGGGTGGGAAGGTCCATAGTTATTGGGCCTTCACAGCCTAAAAATAGCAGGCCGCAGGCACCCCAGACGTGGCGCATCCACTAGATGCGCCAATCCTGGCGCTTCACCCCAGCTCATCCCGTGCCCTGGTGCAGTGGCAAATGGGGTAATAAATCGGGTTGATACTAGCTGTAAAGTCACCTGAGATCAAGCCCAGCAGTTTGTGATGTCATGGCGTCTATTAGATACCCAACATCATAAACTGTCAGTACTAACAAAACAAAAAAAAATCGACAAAAGAAATTTATTTGAAAAAACAGTCCCCAAAACATTTCCTCTTTCACCAATTTATTGTAAGAAAAAAAATAAAGGGGTCCCATGACAACTCTGGACCGTCTAGAATATGGGGGGGAGACACTCAGAGAACGTGTCCCCCATTTTCTAGGAGTGCGGACCCTTCATGTGAGGAGTGTGGGTGCAATGAATCTGCACTCACTCTCCCCGGGTCCACAGCAGCAGAGTCCATGTCGTAATGGTTGCTACCAAAGCTGCAATGCCCTGCTCATGAGGTAAGGGCATGCCTAATCAGGAGAACTACTGTAGAGGAAGCTCTGCTCACTGGTATATAGGTGCTCAGAGGTAATAATAGATAAAATTAGTGAGTAACCTCGGCACTCTAAATCTCCCAGACTAAGTCAGTAAGTCACAACGGATAGTAATGCAAAATCACTCTTTATTGGTCCGTATTAAGAAAAAAAATGTTTTCATAAGCATATATGTTTTTGTCCAAAACAAGTTACAAATGACGTTTCGGCCTGAGCCTTTGTCAGATTGGACTTATCTGCATGTAATCCTGAAAAATGACAATAATCAGTATCACATAAGAGTGAGAGAACAATAACATAAACTCGAACAATGTAGAGGTACAATTGAGATGCGGCAAAAAAATTGCAACACAGCAAGAAATGAAACACATGATACAAATGTCATAATACAGTACAAGGACAATATAGTAATGACAAATATGGGGTCAGAGTAGGCTTAGACAGCTCTGGTACGAAAGAGATGTCAATCATAAAGTAACATGTGCAGTAGGTGTAGAGCTACACTATGCATGGCAGAGCTAATGGGTAGACCGACCATAGAAAAAGAAGGGAGAAAAAATGGAGAAAAAGTGGAGAAAAAGTGGAGAAAAAAATGGAGAAAAAGTGGAGAAAAAGTTGTGAAAAAACTGGAGAAAAAAATGGAGAAAAAGTGGAGAAAAAGTGGAGAAAAAAGTGGAGAAAAAATGTAGAAAAAGTGGAGAAAAAGTGGAGAAAAAGTGGAGAAGAAAATGTAGAAAAAGTGGAGAAAAAGTGGAGAAAAAGTGGAGAAAAAAATGTAGAAAAAGTGGAGAAAAAGTGGAGAAAAAGTGGAGAAAAAATGGAGAAAAAAGTGGAGAAAAAGTGGAGAAAAAATGTAGAAAAAGTGGAGAAAAAGTGGAGAAAAGTGGAGAAAAAATGGAGAAAAAGTGGAGAAAAAAATGGAGAAAAAGTGGAGAAAAAGTGGAGAAAAAATGGAGAAAAAGTGGAGAAAAAGTGGAGAAAAAGTGGAGAAAAAGTGGAGAAAAAATGGAGAAAAAGTGGAGAAAAAAATGGAGAAAAAATGGAGAAAAAGTGTTGAACAAGTGGAGAAAAAGTGGAGAAAAAATGTAGAAAAAGTGGAGAAAAAGTGGAGAAAAAGTGGAGAAAAAATGGAGAAAAAGTGGAGAAAAAGTGGAGAAAAAGTGGAGAAAAGGTGGAGAAGTGGAGAAGAAGTGGAGAAGAAGTGGAGAAGAAGTGTTTGTTCATGCCAGATGGGAGATAAATAATTTTTTACCGGCGCTGTCATTTACTGTAACGTGATCATCGGTGTACGGTGTATACCTGTGATCATGTGAGCAGGGACCGGAAAAACCGTCCTGAATCATGATCTCCAGCGTCTCAGCTAGCCCTGAAACCCCGGAGATTTTCTGATGCCGGGGGGCGTTATTCACTTATTTCTGCCTGCTGTTTATAAACGTCAGATCAGAATAAGGCTACATTAACACGACCGATCCATTTTTGCGATCTGCAAAAAACAGTCCGTTTTTTTTCACGGGTGCATCCGTGTGGCATCCGTTTCCGTTCCGTAGACAGTCCGTATGTCATCTGTTTGTCATCCGTGTGCCTTCCGTTTTTTTTGTGTACTGCAAAAAAACTGAAGGAGGGTAAATGCATAAATTTACCCAGGATCCATAGCTTCATCCTACATGAGGCGGTCACATGTTCACTCCAGTGCCATCTTCTACTGCTTTTCACAGCCTAGAGCGCTCTGGTGATTTTCTTGTGCTTGTGCACTTCATATCAGTCTTTTCTGTCATTATAATGGCAGATAGACACATAATGTCCCACTCTCCTGCATTTTGTAATTTTGCACCCTTTGGTGCCTTTGATGTGGCACTAAGGGGTGCTTAGCTTTGTATTTAGCCAAAAAAAATGAAAAAAAAAAATGACGTAGGGTTCCCCCTAGTTTTGTAGCCAGCTAGGGTAAAGCAGACGGCTGCAGCCTGCAGACCACAGCTGGCAACCTCACCTTGGCTGGTAATCCAAAACTGAGGGCACCCCACGCTGTTATTTTAAATTAAATAAATAATTTAAAAAAAAAAACACGTAGGGGTCCCCCCAAAATTGGATCACCAGCCAAGGTAAAGCAGACAGCTGGGGTCTGATATTCTCAGACTAGGGAGGTCCATGGTTATTGGACTCTCCCGAGCCTAAAAATAGCAGGCCACAGCCGCCCCAGAAGTGGCGCATCCATTAGATGCGCCAATCCTGGTGCTTCGCCCCAGCTCATCCCGCGCCCTGGTGCGGTGGCAAACGGGGTAATATATGGGGTTAATACCAGATGTGTAATGTCACCTGGCATCAAGCCCTGGGGTTGGTGAGGTCAGGCGTCTATCAGATACCCGACAAAACCAACCCAGTCAGTAATAAAAAAAAATAGACGACAAACACATTTTTATTTGAAAAAACACTCCCCAAAACATTCCCTCTTTAACCAATTTATTAGAAAGAAAAACAAATCCAGGTCTGGTGCAATCCAAGGGGTTGCCATGACGATCCACACTGTCCCAGTCAATGAAAAGCAGAATGTTCCCCATTGGCTGGGAGAGCAATGCAGTGACCTGAGCTAACATCAATGGGTCAGCCCAGGTCACTGCAGGGCATGACAAGTGCTGCTGTCAGCGAGGTACATTACCTGCGCTGATCTCCAGCACACTGACAGCACCTGTCACTGAGTTCAATGACCGCCGCCTTCACAGCCAAGCATCGCGAGAGGCCCGTGACGTCACCGCTAGTCAGTCTCGGGTCGGAAGCGAGAGGTGATGTGACAAGCGGCGGCCATGGAGGACAGTGACAGCACTGAGGTCAGGATGGCGGGACTTCATCACCGCAGGTAAGCCGAGCGGGACCATGTGTGCAGAGTGTGTGTGTGTGTATGTATGTGTACATGCCGCGGGCAGGAGGGGGCGGAGCGAGCTGAGCGGGGAAGTTTGGGCTTCCTGCACGTAACTAGGATAAACATCGGGTTACTAACCAAAGCGCTTTGCTTGGATACCCGATGTTTATCTTGGTTACCAGCTTGCGGCAGGATGCCAGCGATGGCTCCTGCACACTGTAGCTGTAAAAAGCCCTGCTTTTTGCTGCTAGAACCGTTCTCGAACGTATCTAGAACTATCGAGCTTTTGCAAAAAAGCTTGAGTTCTAGTTCGATCTAGAACAGCCCCCAAAATCACTCGAACCTCGAACTGGAGAACCACGAACCTAGAACCGCGCTCAACTCTAGTGGTAATCTTCAACTCCCAGAAGTTTCTCAAGAAATTTTCTTGAGAAAAATCACTTTTCTAGTGCGCACATAGCCTTAGGCTGCTTTCACACTAAGTTTTTTTAACATGCGTAATGAATGTTTTTTTGCTGTAAAAGTGGATCCTGTTTTTACAAAGAAAAACGCATGCAAACGCATGTGTTATTTTGCAGGATACTGTCACTTGAAGTTTATGGGCGGGCATTGAAGTCATGTGATTGGGAGTGAGGGGAACTGAACGTGATAGACTGACAGCTGCGGACGCTGGTAACCAAGGTAAACATCGGGTAACTAAGCGAAGTGCTTTGCTTGGATACCCAATATTTACCTTTGTTACGAGCGTCCACAGCTGCTAGGAGCCGGGTTGCCTGCTCCCTGCACACGTAACCAAGGTAATCATCGGGTAACTAAGCGAAGCACTTTGCTTGGTTACCCGATATTTACCTTGGATACGCTGCTCTCAGGCGGGGGAGAGAGAGAGGAGGGAGAGAGCGAGATGGAGGGGGAGAGAGGGAGGGGGAGAGAGGGAGGGGGAGAGAGGGAGAGGGAGAGAGAGACTGATCACGCCAGGCTGGTTTCTGGGCATGCTCAGTAGAGCAAGCAGGATCCTGTCTATCAAAATGCCAGCGTTCACATGCGTTTGCATGCAGTATAGTCAGGATCCAGTGAAAAACAGTATTTGGACGCAGCTCAAAAATGCTACATGTAGCGTTTTTGAAAAAAGTTAAAAAACTGCAAGTCACTGCATCCTCACTATAACGCACGCAAACGCATGTGAACGCATGTTGACGCGAGTCCATTGCAAATGCATTGAAATTAAAACGCATTTGCACTGGATCCATTTTTGCGTTAAAAAACGTTCATGACGCATGTTAAAAAAACGTAGTGTGAAAGTAGCCTTACTTAGCATGTTATCACGCCCCTGTGCGAGTGATAACATGATTTACAAAAGCCAACATTGTCGCCAACACTCTACAAATTACATGCATGGCTTTGTTCCCTTAAATTATTGAGCCTCTTAAGCCATCTCGGCTTCAGAGAGGCGCACTGTGAATGATCAGAAGTGCATAAACCATCTTCTGCATTTCATGCGCATGATAACTTGCTAAGTGGGCCCACTAGTCTTGAGAAAATAATGCCCCATTGTCTCATCAAAGGGTTAATTTGGAAATTATAGACAGATTTTATAAATATAGTAGATAAAGCAATGGCCTGATTGTTTTAGGTGACAATAGTTTACCTCAACTTTCACTTTAATTTTCCATTACTTAGCTGGAACTTGAAGGCTACAGACACAAATGATCACATGAACATAGACACAGTATACAGCATTTTGAACGTCTCTCTTATAAATGATGCATGCTTGTTTCCATTAATGTTGGAATATCTAAAAAGTCAAATCAGTCCTACATTTTCAACTCAATAGTAGAGATGAGCGGTGTTCTAATCGAACTGTTCGCCAATCTCAAGTTCGACCTGTTTTTGGCGATGTTCGAGTCATTCGACGAACTCGAACGATTAGCTTCACATTCGACAGTTCGAGTTACCGTTCGATAATGGTTCGATCACCAAAGCGTAGCTAGTTACTAGCTGGCTTTTCACAGTAATACTGTCATTCAATGTTAATAATAATATCAAAATTCAGCGTAATGTGTGCGGGGGGACGGGGTTTAGATCAGTGCTTCTGAGTGCTGAAATAATGGTGATCGCCATTTTTTTTTCCTAGGCGCACGTCCAGTGGGGCGGGCCAGGCTTTCAGCCAATCACAGACACACACACAGCAAAGTACATTTTTGGCAGACAAGCAAGGGCATGTGTCATTGGCTGTTTATGTCACATGTCCTTGCCCTATAAGACCCGGCCATTTTCCCCATCGCCGCCATTATCTCAGTGCTGCGGTTGTGTGTCAGTCACCGCTCCAGCTGCTGCTGTGGGCACTATAAAGTTCAATTGAGACATCGGTTTAGGGAGTAGGGATTGGTTGTAATTTCAACCCTTTTCAGGGCTAGATTAGAGCAGTTTATAGCAATTTTTGCTAGGCAGGTCTTTGCCAGTGCTGTGCAAGTGTTTTTCACAGCATATGGCCAAATCAGCTCAGTCAATTCCTTTGGGCATAGTCTCAGTGTGTGATAGTGGCGTAGCACTGCACTCAAGAAAGCTAGTCTACCTCTCCATCTGTAGTAGCCAATTTTTAACTGCAAAAAGTCCAGGCAATCCCTTGGGTATAATATCAGTGTGTGATAGTCAGTGGCGTAGCACTGCTGTCAAGAAAGCTTCCCACCTCTCCAGTAGTAGCCAATTTTTAACTGCAGCTAGTCCAGGCAATCCCTTCGGCATAGTATCAGTGTGTGATAGTCAGTGGCGTAGCATTGCTGTAAAGAAAGCTGCCCCACCTCTTCATCTGTAGTAGCCAATTTTTAACTGTAAAGCCCGCTTCACACACTACAATATATCTTACGATGTGTCGGCAGGGTCACGTCGTAAGTGATGCACATCCGGCATTGTAAGGTACATTGTAGTGTGTACCAGCTCCGTGCGATTGCGAATGAACGGTAAAACGTTCATCGCATGCAAGTCGTTCATTCCTCATGGATTAAACGTCAGGTTGTTCATCATACCCGGGGTAGCACACATTGCAGTGTGTGACACCCCGGGAACGATGAACAGATCTTACCTACGTCCTGCGGCTCCCGGCCAGCAATGCGGAAGGAAGAGGTGGGCAGGATGTTTACGTCCTGCTCATCTCCGCCCCTCCGCTTCTATTGGCCGGCTGCCGCGTGACGTCGATGTGACGCCGAACGTCCCTCCCACTCCAGCAAGTGGACTTTCGCTGCCCATATCGAGGTCGTATGGACGGGTAAGTACGTGTGACAGGGGTTAATCGTTTGTGCGGCACATTCAACAAAATTGAACGTGCCGCACATACGATGGGGGTGGTTACGATCGCATACGATATCGTATGCAGAATCGTCACATTTAAAGCTGACTTAACAAACAGTTGCCAATTTGTTCACATACAAAATGAGTGGCAAAAGGCCAGATGCTGGTGGAAAAGGGAACAGGCGTGTTGGAAAGGGAAAAAAAGTTTGTGTCCGTGGGTTAGGTGGTAAAGCAACATTAACATCTGCTGAAGAAAGGCCATCTTCCAGCTAAAATAAGATGTCTACTTCTTTCCGTGGACAATCTGATATGATCCCTTTCTTACGGACATGACCATCGCTACCAAATGTAGATGAGGCACAAAAAGAGCAGGTGCTTGAATGGATCTCAAGTGCTCCATCAAGTGGCCTCTCCTCCACTTCAACTTCATCAACATCCCAAATACTCCAGTCCTCTGAGGTGTCACCCCAATCACACTTGCTTTCTACCAGCTCTCAAGTCTCCATCCGCCCTGCTGAGTATGGGGTAACAGAGATGGTTGAGTATGCAGAGCTGTTCAGTCACACTATAGCCTGGGAATCAGAGGTCTGCTCCAAAGCTGCAGTGAGTCCAGACAAGGAAATGATCTGCACTGATGCCCAGAAGCTTTGTGAGTCGGATCCAGGCCTAGATGAAGAAGGTTCTGAGCATAATGTAGACCCTCAATCCTAAACTGTAACTCCTCTTGTTGGAGACAATGAGGAACAAGCTGATGAGACTCAGATACCTGATTGGAATGACAACTTAACTATTCGGTCAGGGCAGGAAGAGGTTGGCTCTGAGGACCAGAGGAGTGAGAACACACAGGGTGATGATGAGGTTGGAGATCCCACTTACTGTCAACCCACAGTCAGGCAGTCGATGAGGTCAGCAAAGGAGGTGGAGGAGGATGCTAGTGATGACGAGGTTAGGTTGTGCCTTCCTGGACAGAGACGGAGTACTGGAAGCACGTCCACAACTGCATCCTCATCCACAACTCTGCCTCTGAGCAGAAGAGATGGTGGCTCTGCAGGTCGCATGGGCTCTAAGCCTTGCCTAGCCTTGACTAGCCTGGGCCTTTTTAACATCGCAAAGGATCACCCGACTTATGTCATCTGTAAGATTTGTCACTAATGTCTAAGTAGAGGCCAAAAACTCACTAGTTTGAGTACTTCGTCCATGAACCATCACATGGATATGAAGCATAAGTCGTAGTGGGAAGCTCACTGTGCTCCAATGCGGCCTAGTGGGTCGGGCCAACCACCTTCTGCCCCATCAAGTGTTATGGTTGCTGCGAGCACTGGAGACTATGTCCAGATTTCTTGCTACTGCACATGTGCGAGCGCTGGAGACTAAGTCCAGATTTCTTGCTACTGCACATGTGCGAGCGCTAGAGACCAAGTCCAGATTTCTTGCTACTGCACATGTGCGAGCACCATAGACTAAGTCCTATCTTGGAGCCATTGCACATGAGCGCGTGACATCATCGCTGACACGAGGTCACATGTCTCTGACACCTTCTATGCCGATTGGTCGCTGGTCATGTGCTTGTGATGCCTTGCTCAGTGATAGGCCAGCATGACGTCACTCCTGTCGTTCTGGCAGCGGATTGGCTCTGGTGTCCTCCATCTTGGATGAGGCACAGAGTCTATATAAGACCCTGACACACGCCGCATGGCGCTCAGTCCTCTTGGTTCATGCATAAGAGTAGACGCTCTGTGCGCGTTCCTCTAGGCATTCCTCTGTCTATGCTAGGTGAGCACTACCGGCAGGGTAGCGTTCTTATACCTTACAGCTTCGGCTGCTGTCCGTATCCTTACCTCTTAGGGGAGCGGACATAGGCAGGTGCCTGAGGCACATGGTCTGGCTGGGCCTTGTGGTTCGACTCATAGGTGGACGTTGCCGCTAGGGTAACGTTCCTTATACTGCGTCTGGCAGTTGTTCGTATCCTCGCACACTAGAGGAGCGAACAGAGGTAGGAGCTTTGTGCGGCTTACGCTGCTGTTCGTCTCTTTTGCACCACTAGAAGAGCGGACCTAGGCAGGTGCCATATCTAGTGGTTCGTGTCCTCGCACACTAGTGGAGCGAACGCAGGTAGGAGCTTTGTGCGACTTATGCTGCTGTTCGTCTCTTTTGCACCACTAGAAGAGCGGACCTAGGTAGGTGCCATTTCGCGCACATTGCCTTTGTCTCTGTGATTATTAACAGAGATCATTCCACACACCCTCCAAGTAAGGGAGGAATTGCTTTACTTACTTATTATATCCTTCTGTGAGTTAACAGAGGTATTGCACTCTGCCATAGTCTGCAGCAGAGTCTTTGCACGGTGGACCCTGACTGTCTGATACTCCTTTAGGTTATTATCAGACAGCCCCCCGTAACATTAGGACTGAGCCAAGGGTCTGGCAGTTATGGCAGAATATCAGCAGTTACACCGTTACATACAAGTACTTGAGTCACGGCTCAAGAGTATAGAGGATAAACCTCAGACCATGGTGACATCTGCACATGATCCTCGACTTGCTCTGCCAAACAGATATTCTGGCGATGCCAGATCATGTCGTGGTTTCATTAGTCAGTGTCAGATACACCTAGAGGTTAACTCTTCTCGCTTCTCTACGGAGAGGTCCAGAGTAGGCTTTATCATCTCCTTACTTCAGGACAAAGCCTTAGAATGGGCGACTCCCCTATGGGAGCGCTCTGATGTGGTTACTCTGAGACATCAAGACTTTCTTGATGCTCTTAAGGTGGTATTCATGGGTCCGCAGGTTACCCATGATGCGGCCCTGAGACTGTTAGATCTATCTCAGGGTTCGGTATCCACTAGTTCTTATGCCATTGCTTTTAGAACTCTGGTGGCAGAACTAGATTGGCCAGAGAAGGTGTTGATTCCTATCTTCTGGAGAGGGTTGGCAGGCTATGTCAAGGATGCTCTTGCTACTCGTGAGGTCCCTGCTTCTCTGGAGGACTTGATCACAGTAGCAACGAGGATCGATGTACGCCATAAGGAACGTAGACTCGAGGTCTCTTCCTCACGCCCTAAGCATCGGGCTATTCCAGTTGTTGAGGGTCCACTACCATCTTCCTCAGCATCTGAAACATTTCCCACTCCTATGGAGTTAGGTCATACGTCTTCCAGATTACGCAAGTCTGGTCCTCCTATATGTTACGTATGTCGTCAGGCTGGACACTATGCCAACAAGTGTCCTAGTCGTCAGGGAAACTCCCTGGCCTAGTAACCATTAGAGGGGGGTTACTAGAGACGTCTTCTGCACCCTCTAAGTGTTGTATCCCAGGTCAGCTCTCGTTATCTGAGAATACATGGCCTATTATGGCTTTTGTGGATTCCGGAGCTGACGGGACTTTTGTGTCCTCAGGATTTGTAAAGGGACACAATATTCCCTCTATCATGTTAGAGGCGCCTATTCCTGTCCGTGTTGTTAATGGAACTATGTTGTCTGACTCCATTACATTGAGGACAGTTCCCTTGCGCCTTTTCCTGTCTCAGGGTCACATAGAGGAGATTTCTTTTCTTGTTTTGCCTGAGGGTATAGACGACGTCCTTCTGGGTCTCCCATGGCTTCGGACTCATGCTCCTCACATTGACTGGGAGTCTGACAGCATTATTAGTTGGGGTTCGAAATGTCAGTCCCGATGTCTTCCCTTACCACCTAAGGTCGTTGCAGTTGCATCAACTGATCTCTCTCCCATACCTACACCCTATTTGGATTTCGCTGACGTGTTCTCCAAACAGGGTGCTGAGGTTCTTCCACCCCATAGGCCATATGACTGTGCCATAGACCATATCCCAGGTTCAGTTCCACCTAAAGGCAGGGTTTACCCCCTGTCGATACCTGAGTCGGAGGCCGTGTCGACCTATATAAGAGAGAGTTTAGAGAAGGGGTTCATTCGTAAGTCTGTCTCTCCCGCGGGAGCTGGGTTTTTCTTTGTTCGAAAGAAAGAGGGTGATTTGCGTCCCTGCAAAGATTACAGGGGTCTCAACGCAATCACAATAAAGAACAAATACCCATTACCTTTAATTTCGGAGCTCTTTGACAGACTGAGAGGAGCTCAAGTTTTTACGAAGTTGGATCTGCGGGGTGCGTATAACTTGGTACGAATTCGAAAGGGTGACGAATGGAAGACCGCTTTTAACACCCGAGACGGTCACTATGAATACCTCGTCATGCCTTTTGGGTTATGTAATGCACCCGCAGTATTTCAGGACTTCGTAAACGATGTGTTCAGGGATTTACTGTTATCCTCAGTAGTGGTGTATCTGGACGACATCCTGATTTTTTCTCCTGATCTGGAGACTCATCGTCAGGATGTCGTTCGTGTCCTTTCCCGTTTAAGGGAGCACTCATTGTTTGCTAAACTCGAGAAATGTGTATTCGAGCAGTCCTCATTGCCTTTTTTGGGTTACATTATCTCACAAGAGGGCCTGGCTATGGATCCTGCGAAGCTCTCTGCTGTCCTGCAATGGTCCGAACCTCATTCCTTGAAGGCGGTGCAACGCTTCTTAGGATTCATAAATTATTACAGGCAGTTCATACCCCATTTTTCTACTTTGGTGGCCCCTTTGGTGGCCTTGACTAAGAAAGGTGCTAATCCCAAAGCCTGGTCTACTGAGACATCTCAGGCTTTTGAGGCAGTAAAAAGACACTTTTCAACTGCTCCCGTTCTTCAAAGACCCGATGAGAGTAAGCCCTTCCTCTTAGAGGTTGATGCCTCTTCAGTGGGTGCTGGTGCGGTCTTGTATCAAAAGAACGGTGCAGGTAGAAAAAGGCCGTGTTTCTTCTTTGCGAAAACCTTTTCACCGGCAGAGAGAAACTATACCATTGGAGATAGGGAACTGCTCGCCTTGAGATTAGCCTTGGAGGAGTGGCGTCACTTGCTGGAAGGAGCGAAACATCCTTTCCAGGTCTATACAGACCATAAGAATCTGACGTACTTACAAACCGCTCAGCGTCTGAATCCTCGCCAAGCCCGCTGGTCCTTGTTTTTCTCCCGCTTTCACTTCTCCATCAACTATCTGTCTGGGAGTAAGAATAACAAGGCAGACGCCCTGTCTCGCTCTATGCTTTCTACCCAGGAAGAGATTGACGAACCTCGACTTATCCTTCCCTCCAGGGTTTTTCATACGCTCTCCCCTGTGACGTTAGACCAAATCCCACCGGGCAAGACCTTTGTTCCGCCTGATCGACAGAATGATATACTGTCATGGGCCCACACCTCAAAGGTGGGTGGGCATTTTGGTATTAGGCGGACACGAGAGTTACTGGAGAGGTGGTATTGGTGGCCACACTTAGCCAGCCACGTCAAGAGATATGTCGGTTCCTGTTACTCGTGTGCTAGCAACCGTCCATTACGGCAGATACCGGCTGGGCTCTTGCATCCTTTACCAGTGCCAGATAGACCATGGGAGGTGGTAGGCATGGACTTTGTGGGTGATTTTCCATGTTCACAGGGACATAGATTTGTGTGGGTCATTACGGACCATTTCTCCCGGATGGTTCATCTCGTACCGTTATCGAGAATCCCATCTTCCAGGGTACTAGCCAAACTATTCCTCAAGCATGTCTTTAGGCTTCACGGGATGCCAGATCATATCATTTGTGATAGAGGCCCTCAATTTACTTCCCGTTTCTGGCGAGATCTTTGTAGCCTTCTGCAAATTGAGTTGAATCTCTCTTCGGCGTACCATCCGGAGACCAATGGTTTGGTTGAGCGTACCAATCAATCTATGATTATATACCTTCGACACTTTGTTGCTGAAAACCATGATAACTGGTCCTCCCTCCTACCCTGGGCAGAATTTGCCCTTAACAATTCGCTGGCTGAGGCCACTGGGCAGACACCATTCATACTCAATAATGGGCAACACCCTAGGGTACCGGTACCGTTTCCCGCTGCTGCACCTCCTCCTCTTGTGGCCGACTGGGCAACTAATGCCAGAGAGGTTTGGGATCGGACTCAAGAGTCGATCCAAGCAGCTAAGGACCGTATGAAGACGGTGTCCGATCGGTTTCGTCGTCGGGCTCCTGTCTTTTCTCCAGGGGACTTTGTGTGGCTCTCTGCAAAACACGTGAAACTTATAGTGAGCTCTGTCAAATTTGCTCCTCGCTTCCTGGGTCCTTATGAGGTTCTTCGACAGGTAAATCCTGTAGTCTACCAATTGAAGTTACCCGTCCATCTTAGGATTCATGACAAATTCCATGTCTCACTGCTAAAGCCGTCTATTTTACCTCACGCTCGTGAAGTGCACTCTCCTGCCTCTGATTCCTCTCGCTCTAGCAATGAGGTACGAGCTATAGTTGGTTCTAAGATGGTTAGAGGGCGCAGGTTCTTCTTGATAGATTGGGAGGGTTACGGCCCGGAACATCGCTCTTGGGAGCCTGAGGAGGCTGTCCATGCTCCCGACTTAGTTGCCGATTACCTGCGTCGCCGGGAGGGGGGCCCTTGAGGGGGAGGTACTGTTACGGTTGCTGCGAGCACTGGAGACTATGTCCAGATTTCTTGCTACTGCACATGTGCGAGCGCTGGAGACTAAGTCCAGATTTCTTGCTACTGCACATGTGCGAGCGCTGGAGACTAAGTCCTATCTTGGAGCCATTGCACATGTGCGGGTGACATCATCGCTGACACGAGGTCACATGTCTCTGACACCTTCTATGCCGATTGGTCGCTTGTCATGTGCTTGTGATGCCTTGCTCAGTGATAGGCCAGCATGACGTCACTCCTGTCGTTCTGGCAGCGGATTGGCTCTGGTGTCCTCCATCTTGGATGAGGCACAGAGTCTATATAAGACCCTGACACACGCCGCATGGCGCTCAGTCCTCTTGGTTCATGCATAAGAGTAGACGCTCTGTGCGCGTTCCTCTAGGCATTCCTCTGTCTATGCTAGGTGAGCGCTACCGGCAGGGTAGCGTTCTTATACCTTACAGCTTCGGCTGCTGTCCGTATCCTTACCTCTTAGGGGAGCGGACATAGGCAGGTGCCTGAGGCACATGGTCTGGCTGGGCCTTGTGGTTCGACTCATAGGTGGACGTTGCCGCTAGGGTAACGTTCCTTATACTGCGTCTGGCAGTTGTTCGTATCCTCGCACACTAGAGGAGCGAACAGAGGTAGGAGCTTTGTGCGGCTTACGCTGCTGTTCGTCTCTTTTGCACCACTAGAAGAGCGGACCTAGGCAGGTGACATATCTAGTGGTTCGTGTCCTCGCACACTAGTGGAGCGAACGCAGGTAGGAGCTTTGTGCGGCTTACGCTGCTGTTCGTCTCTTTTGCACCACTAGAAGAGCGGACCTAGGTAGGTGCCATTTCGCACACATTGCCTTTGTCTCTGTGATTATTAACAGAGATCATTCCACACACCCTCCAAGTAAGGCAGGAATTGCTTTACTTACTTATTATATCCTTCTGTGAGTTAACAGAGGTATTGCACTCTGCCATAGTCTGCAGCAGAGTCTTTGCACGGTGGACCCTGACTGTCTGATACTCCTTTAGGTTATTATCAGACAGCCCCCCGTAACATCAAGTGCATCCGCGCGCTCTTCATCCTCTGTGACTGTGGGGACAGCAGTCACACAAGCTTTTCAACGTAGACCTTCCACCTCTTTACCCGCAACAGGCAGTGTGATTGGCAGGTCGTCAGTTGTTTTTGAAGTGGAAACAGCTACTGGTGTTAAGCTCTCTCAGACATCGAGAGCACCACCTTTGGATGAAGGCAACATTCTATCTCCGACTGCACCTTCCTCACCGACCAGCAGTTTGCCAGGGACGCCCTACTCAACGCCGTCTCAGCACAGCCCTCAGTCCCATAGATGTGGACAAGTAAAAGACCATTTCCTCCTAGCCATGACCAAGCTAAGAGGTTAACTTTAGTATCTGCAAGCTGTTGGCTACAGAAATGCTGCCTTTCTGCCTGGTAAACACAGGATTTTCGAGACCTTATGTCTGTTGCAGTGCCCCAGTACCGGATGCCCAGTCGCCATTACTTCTCCAAGAAAGGTGTGACTGCGCTACACCAGCATGTCACACACATCATCACCGCTTCCTTGAGAAACTCTGTCTGTGACAGGGTGCATTTCACCACATATACTTGGACCAGTAAGCATGGACAGGGGCATTACATGTCGCTGACTGGGCACTGGGTAACTATGGTGAGAGATGGAAAAGGGTCTACTGTACAAGTATTGCCAAATATAAGTAAAAGTAAAACCCATGCACTCAAATGATGAAGAGAGGGAGAATGTATGCAAAGTGTTTTTTATTGACAAACTGCAAAAATGTGAACCCTAAACAGAAGCAACACCCGACGTTTCGGTTTTGACACCTTTTTCAAGGCTGTTGCTCAATGGCAAAGATGCTAGGAATCACGGGTCACCTGGACAATCGTCACAGAGAAACAAGATGAGGGTATCACATATTGCAGCAAATGTCATCAAGGGAGAGGTAGGAAGCTGTGCTAGAGCAGAGGATGGCTGGAGGAGATGCCTGATGAGAGTCCTGGACGTGCTGGAACAGCAGTGGTGGTGCAGGCTTTGATTGTTAGAATTCGAAGTAATGCTGACTACTGGTTTGCCACACTCTTAAGGGGGCTTTACACGCTGCGATCTCGCTAGCGAGATCGCAAGCGATGGTACTCGCCCCCGTCGGTTGAGTGACACGGGCATATCGCTGCCCGTGTCGCACAACCTTGCTTGCCCCGTCACATGCACTTACCTGCCTAGCGACGTCGCTCTGGCCCGTGACCCGCCTCCTTCCTAAGGGGGCAGGTCGTGCGGCGTCACAGCGACGTCACACGGCAGGCGGCCAATAGAAGCGGAGGGGCGGAGATGAGTGGGACGTAAACATCCCGCCCACCTCCTTCCTTCCGCATAGCCGGTGGAGGCAGGTAAGGAGATGGTCATCGCTCCTGCGGTGTCACACACAGCAAGTGTGCTGCCGCAGGAACGAGGAACAACATCGCTAATGAGAGGTAAACGATTTTTTGTTTTAGGACGACCTCTCCGCGGCAAACGATTTTTGCTGCTTTTGCGATTGTTTAAGGTCGCACACAACTGTTACGCCCTACGATATCGTTAATGACTCCAGATGTGTGTCACAAACAACGTGACCCCGACAATAAAACATTAACGATATCGTTGCGTGTAAAGCCCCCTTTAGATCCCCGGTAAAAGTAAAAATTTGGCGAAATAATTTCTGCCATAGAAAGGGACGCATGTATGCAGGAGTATCAGCAGAATCTGTTACACAATATGAGATTGGCTTTTCCACTAAACTCCAGTGGTGCAGAGTGAATCTCACAGTTCTAACTTGCCAACCATGGGACTGTCGAGTCATCGTCAGTCAAACCATACCAGCAACACCATATCTAGTGGTAACAGCAATTTTATGTAATCGTTTCATGAATTTTTTAGACCATCCTTTGCAAAGCCACAAGACACCAGAAATCTGACACTTAGGGGTACTTTGCACGTTGCGACATCACTAGCTGATGATAGAGATGCCGAGCGCGATAGTACCTGCCCCTGTCGCACATGCGATAACTTGTGATAGCTGCCGTAGCGAACATTATCGCTACGGCAGCTTCACATGCACTTACCTGTCCTGTGATGTCGCTCTGGCCGGCGACCCGCCTCCTTCCTAAGGGGGCGAGTCGTGCAGCGTCACAGCGACGTCACACGGCAGGTGGCCAATAGATGCGGAGGGGCGGAGATGAGCGGGACGTAAACATCCCGCCCACCTCCTTCCTTTCGCATAGCTGCTGGACGCAGGTAAGGAGATGTTCCTCTCTCCTGCGGCTTCATACACAGCGATATGTGCTGCCGCAGGAACGAGGAACAACATAGTACCTGTCGCTGCAGCAAAATTATGGAAATGACGACACTACACAGATCACCGATTTTCGACGCTTTTGCGATCGTTTATCGGTGCATCTAGGCTTTACATGTTGCAACGTCGTTACTGGCGCCGGATGTGTGTCACTTTCGATTTGACTCCGACGATATCGCAGTAGCAATATCGCAACGTGTAAAGTACCCCTTAAGGGTGCTTTACACAACTGCAACATCGCTACCGATATATCGTCGGGGGTCACGTAATTAGTGATGCACATCCGGCGCCGGTAGCGACATCGCAGCGTGTGACACCAAGGAGCGACGATCAATGATCGCAAAATCATCCAAAAACGGTGATCGTTGACACGTCGCTCCTTTCCTTAATATCATTGCTGCTGCAGGTATGATGTTTGTCGTTCCTGCGGCATTACACATCACTATGTGTGACACCGCAGGAACGATAAACATCTCCTTACCTGCGTCCACCGGCAATGTGGAAGGAAGGAGGGGGGCGGGATGTTACGTCCCGCTTATCTCCGCCCCTCCTCTTCTATTGGACGGCCGCTTAGTGACGTTGCAGTGACGTTGCTGTGACGCCAAACGCACCTCCCCCTTGAAAGAGGGATTGTTCGGCGGTCACAGCGACGTCGCTGCACAGGTATTTGCGTGTGACGCTGCTGTAGCGATAATGTTCACTACGGCAGCGATCACCAAATCTCGCACATACGACGGGGGCGGGTGCTATCGCGCTTGACATCGCTAGCAATCGCTAGCGATGTTGCAGCGTGTAAAGCACCCTATAGTCAACGCCTGGAGAGGATGATACAGGAGTATCCCTAAGTGACTATCGATGCCATGACTCTGCAACTGGAGCCTTGCTCATTTTGGGCTTCAAATCTGGAAAAAATGGCCTGAGCTTGCCACTTACGCCTTGCAGATCTTGTCGTGTCCCGCAGCCAGCATTCTCTTGGAACGTGTATTCAGTGCTGCTGGGGGTGTGGTGACAGATAAGCGCACGCGTCTGTCCAGTGACAATGTGGACAGACTAACGTTCATTAAGATGAACAAATCTTGGATCCGCAAGGACTTTTCTACCCCTGTGTCATCCTGGGTAGAGTAAAGGCTTGTGTATTTTTGATTGTGCTTCATGCAAATCAACATTTTAAGTTTGCAACTGTGGGACAATTGATGCCACTTAAGTGGTGTCCATGGCCAAATTTTTGGAAAAAATGGAGACTCTTGTTGGAGTCCACTTGCTGTGTTTTTAGAAGGGCATTACATGCCTATATCTGTGTCTTCTCCTTTTACTCGTCCAGCTCTTTTCTTTCAGCCTGAGTATATGTCACTTTTCCATGACCATTGAGGAAGGATTCTCCAGTCGTGCTGTATGTGTGTTACCCACCAATACCATCTGTAAATAATACACGAACTGCATGTGACTTGGTTTAAAATTGGCCACAGCAGCCTTTATTACCTATTATTTACATACTAACACAAGGGGGCGCCGTCCAACGGGCGACCCCAACAAATAACAATAGGTAACACAGTAACCAATACAGTAAATATACAACCCTGAGTAGGCCCAGTCCAGGAACCACTTCTCACCCCAGTATCCCTGGCCGCAACACACCGACCCAGAGATGAGGTATTAATCACCTACGGATTAACCCCCCAACTTTGCAGAACCCCGTGCCTGCAACATCCCGGAACCTGGAGCCACCATACCAAGATGGTGTCTCTCTGTCCAGTTACCATTGCCTTCAACCGCCTCTGGACCAGACCTACCCCCCGCTGCTGTGACAAAGAAACAACCCAGACCAAATTCCCCTCGGCATTAAACACAAGGGAGGGTGGGCGGGGATCGTTCCATATCCGGAAGTCAAGAGAGAGGGGGTAAGTCAAAGTCCTTTACTTACACCCCTCAACTGTCCCACCTCTTCCTCCAGGGAACTCCTCCTACCCACCAATCCCTTTACTCTGCCTTATAAACAAACCATTCCTGTTTCCATTAACCCCATCACTCCTTCCCTTCCCTCTAGTCATGTCGCCCCTCCACCCTATGGGTTCCATGGCTTTCTTGACCATTGAGGAAGGATTCTCCAGTCGTGCTGTATGTGTGTTACCCACCAATACCATCTGTAAATAATACACGAACTGCATGTGACTTGGTTTAAAATTGGCCACAGCAGCCTTTATTACCTATTATTTACATACTAACACAAGGGGGCGCCGTCCAACGGGCGACCCCAACAAATAACAATAGGTAACACAGTAACCAATACAGTAAATATACAACCCTGAGTAGGCCCAGTCCAGGAACCACTTCTCACCCCAGTATCCCTGGCCGCAACACACCGACCCAGAGATGAGGTATTAATCACCTACGGATTAACCCCCCAACTTTGCAGAACCCCGTGCCTGCAACATCCCGGAACCTGGAGCCACCATACCAAGATGGTGTCTCTCTGTCCAGTTACCATTGCCTTCAACCGCCTCTGGACCAGACCTACCCCCCGCCACAGGACAGGGCACGTGACTCCTTACGTGGCCTGGACCCGCCACACACCAAAAGCTTGTACCACACCTCCACGCAATCCCAGCGTCCACAAAACAGCACCAAGCACGTGAAGATGCACCCCCATCGCATCCCCAAAACCACCAGTTCAGCGCCACCAACTTTTGGCGCCGCCCCCCCAATAAGGCTCGATTGATACTGCCTATCGCACGAGCCACACGCCATTCCAACCTGGTCACACTATCAAAACTACCCCACGATTAAGCTCAGGTATGTCTTACACAATGCAACAACCAACAATTTTTTTTTTTTTTTTTTTAAAACATTCATAAATAACTTCTCGAGATACCAAATCGCTGCCTCCAATTTACTGGACCAGTACCATCGACCCGTCCAGACCCAACTGGCAACATTCAGGCGAGCCTCAGACCGTCGAGGCCCCGAGAACCAACGAATGCCCAAATATCCAAATGAGGCACACGCTCACCACAAAAACCCAGGGGTTATAAACCCACAGATAACACCAACCTGTTACGCCAACCCATTCCACTCCCAAAAGACTCAAATGCCCCCATTGCCTTAACCCGATAACAACTGAGGCCAAACGTAACACCGAAACAAGAGGACTCCCACCTCCCAATACTTCTCACAACCCCTTTTCTGAGCCCACCGAGGGGCCTCCGTGGCAGCCCAATCCAGAAGGAATACGACCCATAGTATTCCGGGCGCCCACCCCCGCCACCTGCAATCAAGTCTGCAGCACTGCCACAAAATGGTACCTTAACAAACGCGACACAATAATGAGCCTGGGCGCCCTCACAACATAATTCCGCACCCGGGACCGCGTATAACAACACCAACCTTCACCACCCGCCTAATCTAATTCGGTGAGCGACAAAGCCGGCGCTCAACCCACTGCACCACCTCGGACACATCCTCCAACATCCAACCTCCGCTCTTGACCGTAGATGGGCTGACCAACCCCACAATCTCAAAGCCCCCCAAAAGGCTAACACAAACCGTTTTGGACAAGGGAAACAAAAACCCGCTCGTGCTCAGATGAACATAGCCGCCACAAACCACTCACCAAACGCTGCCACAAAACAACGGAGACGGACCCTTGTATCCCGCTCCCTCACACCCTTACGACCAAACCCTTCAAGGCCTGCCGCGCCCTAAGATCCTGCGAAAACATCTCTCCACATCTAATCCTTAACAAGACAGCCACAGCCGCCACCCTCTGCTCCACTGCGGACGCCGGCCTAGCAGCCTGAAAACCGTTACTCACCACTGCCAACGCCACCATCAAATACTCCACCGGGCCTTCCTCACACATTGTCCCAAACGTTATCCGCGCCACCCATACTTCTGAATATCAGCCCCAAATAACCTCAGTCACTGGGCACCGAGCCGCTCCCCAACACAGCCACACCAGACTCCACAAGCCCTCCGGACACACCGTGCCCACCTCGTCTGCTACCCGGCCTCAACTCCCGAGACCTGCAGAACTGGAAGGAAACACAGCAGCTGCTATTCCCTTGGCGAACCCCAGTACTGGTTGCGCCACGCATAACATTTTTTTTTTTTTTTTTTTAAAACACATCCAATTGAGAAACCAACTGTCGCAAGTACGCCACCCTTGGCCCCAGGATTAGCAAACCAACTATTAATCGAATTCTCCACCAACTGATAGCCAGAATGACAGCACACCTTCCTCTTGGAAAAAACTGCCAACCTCCACCACCCGACCACTACCACCGATTGGAAGCGCTACCCCACAATGCCCAACCAGAAAACAACTGGACCCGCTGCCTCCGAGTACCGCAGCTACGTTCCATCAGGTAGCACCTTACCCAGCCACAATCCGCGGCCACTAAATCGCCGTAAGAAAAAACCTCCTACACCATCAGATCATCATTGATCTCCCTCGTGACCACACACAAAGGATCCGATGGCTGCACCCTTGGCGCAGCCATCGCCAGCCATCCAGCAGACACGCACCCCAGCGGCGTAACTCTGCACCCGTGGTTCGACCGCCCCTGCAAAGACTGCACCGCCTGAAACCGCACCGTCTTAGCTGACCTAACTGCCTCTATCGCAGCCCATAGGACCACACCATTACCCACGAATCCTACCCCTCTGACCATAACATCAAACTTTATCCCCACAAACCGTATCACTGGCGTTCGACCCTCAGTCTTCGCCTGCGCCAACAGGCCCAAAAGAGTATCCACCACCATCTGTAATAAAACAATCAACCCCAACGAATCATCAACCCGCCAACCCGATGTAAAGAGAATCAACCTATAATGAATAAGAGGTGTAAGCTGGGACACACCACGCACAAACCACTCCACCAAGAAATAACCGCCTCCAAAGGAACATAAAATGGGACAACAACCCATTAGCACCCACCGATCAACATAATAATAACTCCCCTCCCCACCGCAGCACCAGAACTGCTAGCTAGCAGGGTGGACCAGTAACAACCTAAATGCCACCTCCAAATTCGCCTTTGCCATCAATGCTCCCCGGCTCACCGCCTTTACCAAATCCCACCCTCTGTCAAACGACACATAATAAACCGCCGACAATTCTGGAGCCAAGCAGGCATACACCGATGACTCCTCCAGATAAGATACGTTTTGAACAAGCCGAAATATATACATCTATATACGGCTCATTTCCGGCACTACCCCCCAACAGAGAAACCCAATCGTGACAAGGAGGGCCCCGAATGGCCCACCCATCCTGCCCAACACCACTTCCTGACCCCTCTTTCCACTGACAACCACCAGGTGTCCCCTAGCCCAGCGCAAACTTCCAATAAGGAGGCAAAGATCCACCAATATAAATAGAATGACGCAGAATTACTATGTTCCTTACCACAACCCAACACTTATGCTTAAGACAACCGTCCGCGCCAAATCTGCACCACCCATCCTTATATTCCCCCCAAAAAACCCTCATCGTCCGTGTCGCCGGGGTTCCAAACCCCGAACAGCCAACTACCCCCCAAAAAGGGGGGGGGCTGACTAGGAGCCGCCATCCACTGCAGCCATAAGGATGTGCCCGTATGATCCTACCGCATACTGGCACGCAACACCTTCCCTTGCTGAAATTACTCGGCGTACTGAAGCCAGACTAAACCGCCATATGACCTAACAAGCCACCCCAAATGGATCCATATAACCGAACCATGCCGAACCAATTACCCAATTCCTTCCCCCGATACCCTTGCCAAAAAACGCAAATGCCCGCAGCCACGTTGCAAATGTACGAGGGTGAGCCTCCACCGGCGCTCCCCTCCCTCTACTTATCCTTCCTGGAATCACTTGGCTTAACCTAATCCAGGTGAAACTGTTCCCGGGGGAGCAGCGAAACTATTGCTACACGTTCCCCATTCAAATCTTATCCCTCACATCCTCCAGCAAGTGAGCCCCCCCAGCGGGCCTTTGAAGCACCCATACCTCTCACACTTGGCCACTGTCAGCCAGACGCACCACCTCATCCCCCTCTTCGTTCCTCACCACTCACTCTGTCACAGCCCTTGCCGCCTCTGCCCGAAAATGCTCCTCTGCCGCCTCATGCGCCCTCACTCTGCCTGCCGCACCTGCGCCTACTAACCACCGATCCCGTCCATGCCGCCGGCGGTGCATGCGCACTCTCCACAACCGTATACACCACTTCAGTAAACCCCATACCTGGTCAAAACACCAACCCACTCGGCGCTGCCGTGTCCGCAGCCGCCCCCCCCCAGCCCTGCCAAATCCACGGCCGTCTCACCCGACCGCGACCCGGCATATCCTGGAATAAAAATCACGCCATCCGGACGTCTGATTCATCCGTCGCTGCTTCCTCCTCCTCCTCGCTGGAGCCGACCGCCTCTGGCTCATGTAATGCAGACGCCGCCGAAGCGCTGCCACCACCACGGCCGTCCTCCTGGTACGCCGCGTGGGCACCATCCTCCAAGCTCCATCTTCTGTCCCGCGGCGACAACCCCGGAAACCGTCCCGTCCTACGGGCTGCCACCGCGGGCCTTATCTTCTGGCCTGACCCCCCCCTTGCTACCTGCAAGGACAGGGGGTACCTGTGGCCCGACCCGCTGCCAGCAGACTCCCATCCAGAGCCGCCAGCCTCCTGCCCTCCTGGGCCCAGAAGGCATCCGTCCGCCGGGCCCTCCCCCCCTTGGGGGAGACCGCCGCTGCCGGGAGCTGCACGCCTGCTCTGGGTGACCAGGCGGGGACCGCAGGGCCCCCGCCGTCACCCCCACGTACCGACGCCTCCCGGGCATCCGTCGCACCATGCTCGCCTGCCCTGGTGCCGGACCCCTTGCTGGCTGCAGCCCCCCGCCCCCCCCCCCCTCCACCCGCGGGGGGGGGGGGTAACGCTGGCCTCCGTCCTCGCCGGGCGCTCTCCTGGCCAGGAGCCGCCGCATCCAGCCCTCCTGGGCCCCATGAAAGCCTCTGTCCGCTGGGCCCTCCACCTCCTGGGGGAGACCGCCGCGGCCGGGAGCTGCAACCTGATCTGGGTGACCAAGCAGGAACTGCAGGGCCCCTGCTGTCACCCCCACTCACCGGCGCTTCCTGGGCACCCGTCGCCCCAGGCCCGCCTGCCCTGGTGCCGGACCCACCACTGGCTGCAGCTCCGCGGCCCCCCCCCCGCCTTCCGCGAGGGGTAAAGCTGGCCTCTGTCACCGCCGGGCGCTCTCCCCGTCCGGGAGCCGCCGCATCCAGCAATCCAGGCCGCGGCTCGGACCGGAAGTAGGCCGCAGCCAAGCCACGCCCCCCTCCCGGCTGCCGCGGCCCGGACGGAGATTCCTCCCGCGGCCGGAGCAGCAGCTGAGTACTGCCCTGCCCACGTCCTACCGCGGAGGGTCCCCGAAGGGGCTCTCGCATCTCCTCCTCGCTCCCCCCGCACACGGCAAGTACCTGAGATATGAGGGAGGGGGGACGCCGCCCGCAGCTGACAGGGGAGCGAGGGGAAAGTGCCAACGGGTTAACCCCCAGCAGCCAAGACGTGGGACCGCGCTGCCAGGGGCCCGTGCACTGCCATGATGAATCCGCTGCTCCCGGGTAGCAGCCATCCTGTCGCACGTCCGGATCGTTCCATATCCGGAAGTCTGGTGATGTGAGGGGCTGGGGAACCTCCATCATGACGTCCTTGTACAGATCTTTGTGTCCTTCTAAATACTCCCACTCCTCCATGGAGAAATAGAAGGTGACGTCCTGACACCTTATAGGAACCTCTCCAGTCAGATCGTTCCATATCCGGAAGTCAAGAGAGAGGGGGTAAGTCAAAGTCCTTTACTTACACCCCTCAACTGTCCCACCTCTTCCTCCAGGGAACTCCTCCTACCCACCAATCCCTTTACTCTGCCTTATAAACAAACCATTCCTGTTTCCATTAACCCCATCACTCCTTCCCTTCCCTCTAGTCATGTCGCCCCTCCACCCTATGGGTTCCATGGCTTTCTTGTGTTTGTGGTGTCTTCCGAGTTGTTTGACACCTTTTGGACGAACTGAACTGAACTGAACTCGAACATTAGGGGGGGTGGCTCATCTCTACTCAATAGCAACACACCATTATTCTCTAGCATTACTGTACATAGATAAATGTGCCACCCTAGCAGGGTATCATAGACACTCTAGGCTGGCAGTGCAATTGCACCAGCACAAGCAGCGTTGCCACTGCTTTGTAAATACACTTTTCATACTCTGCTCCTCAGAGCTGTTGGAAATGTGCAGAAATGCTTTTTCTCTGTTTGCACTTTAATAGGATCCTTATGGAATGAGCAAATTAACTGAATGAGAAAATATGTTTGTTTAGTTGGCAGAAAGCAGTGGTATTCCAAAGTGGGAGGCAATGTATAAATTGAATAATGGCTAATAATAATAATAATAATAATAATAATAGCTAAATCACAGAAAAGCACAAAAGTGCAAAAAATACAATTTAATACCAAAAGTTTAAAACAATACAATTAGGTCACACTAATGCAGGGGTACAATAGATGATTAATGTTGAAGTAGTTAGTTACCTCAGCATGAAAAATAGAGTCATATTAAAGATGCATTGTAAGACTGAAACACTGCAGGGAAGTTTGTGAGATATTTGATTATTTATTTTGCTTAAGAAGAAAAAGGGAGAAATGTTGAATTCAAAAACTAAAAGGAATCATCCAGTGGGACAGCGTGTTGTAGTATAGCTCTAGCTTCAAATGTGCTCAATGTCATATGAAATAGAAGCCATGTTAAAATATACCATATTGATCAACTTTTTTTTTAAATATAATTGCAACTTTTGTATTAATATTTATTTTATATGAACCTAAACCTTGTAATAGCGTAGAATATTGTGGTCACAGATCTACAACATGCAAGAACTCCTGCGTTTTGGATCTTAAATGTAAAAAACAAATATTCTGGATTTTCTGTCATTCCTTCATGTTACCATGGGGCATGTACAGTGCCTTGCGAAAGTATTCAGCCCCCTTGAATTTTTCAACCTTTTGTCACATTTCAGGCTTCAAACATAAAGATAAAAAAATTTAAATTTTATGGTGAAGAATCAACAACAAGTGGGACACAATTGTGAAGGTGAACGATATTTATTGCTTATTTTAAATTTTTGTAAAAAATAAAAAAAACCTGAAAATTGGGGTGTGCAATATTATTCGGACCCTTTACTTTCAGTGCAGCAAACTCACTCCAAAAGTTCATTGAGGATCTCTGAATGATCCAATGTTGTCTAAATTACTGATGATGATAAATATAAGTCACCTGTGTGTAATCAAATTTCCGTATAAATGCACCTGCTCTGTGACAGTCTCAGTGTTCTGTTTAAGCGCAGATAGCATCATGAAGACCAAGGAACACAACGGGCAGGTCCGTGATACTATTGTGGAGAGTTTTAAAGCCGGATTTGGTTGTAAAAAGATTTCCAAAACTTAAACATCTGAAGAAGCACTGTGCAAGCGATCATATTGAAATGGAAGGAGTATCATACCACTGCAAATCTACCAAGACCCGGCCGTCCCGCAAAAATTTCATGTCAAACAAGGAGAAGACTGATTAGAGATATAGTCTCAGATGAGACCAAAATCGAACTTTTTGGGAACAATGCCAAATGATATGTTTGGCGTAAAAGCAACACAACTCATCACCCTGAACACACCATCCCCACTGTCAAACATGGTGGTAGCAGCATCATGGTTTGGGCCTGCTTTGCTTCAGCAGGGACAGGGAAGATGGTTAAAATTGATGGGAAGATGGATGGAACCAAATACAGGACCATTCTTGAAGAAAACCTGTTGGAGTTTGCAAAAGACCCGAGACTGGGACGGAGATTTGTCTTCCAACAAGACAATGATCCAAAACATAAAGCAAAATCTACAATGAAATGGTTCACAAATATACGTATCCAGGTGTTAGAATGGCCAAGTCAAAGTCCAGACCTGAATCCAATCGAGAATCTGTGGAAAGAGCTGAAAACTGCTGTTCACAAACGCTCTCCATCCAACCTCACTCAGCTTGAGCTGTTTGCAAAGGAAGAGTGGGCAAGAATTTCAGTCTCTCGATGTGCAAAAGTGATAGAGACATACTTCAAGTGACCTGCAGCTGTAATCGCAGTAAAAGGTTGCGCTGCAAAGTATTATCTTAAAGGGGCTGAATAATATTGCACGCCCCAATTTTCAGTTTTTAATTTTTTACAAAAATTTAAAATAAGCAATAAATATTGTTCACCTTCACAATTGTGTTCCACTTGTTGTTGATTTTTCACCATAAAATGTAACATTTTTATCTTTATGTTTGAAGCCTGAAATATGGCAAAAGGTTGAAAAATTCAAGGGGGCCCGAATACTTTCGCAAGGCACTGTATGTAGTCTGACATGTTGTTGAACCAAACTACTCTCCAATAAATAAGACTGGTAGAATACTTTGAATCATAGCATGTGGTGAAACCAGGAAGCAATGAAGCAAAAAGCATAAATTAACATGTTGTTCTACAGATAAAATAACAGCATATAATAAAATTATTGAATCACAGCATGCCAAAAAACCTGGAGGAATACGTGGGAGTATGCTGCCCAAATCCTGGAAGACAGGTATCATCCATCACTAGTGATGAGCGAATGTATTTGTTATTATTTGCTAGTCGCAGAATGCTACTGTATTGGGGCTATTCATTATATTGTGAGTAGAGTTGAGCGCGGTTCGTGGTTCGCGGTTCTCCAGTTCGCAGTTCGAGTGATTTTGGGGAGTGTTCTAGTTAGAACTCGAACTTGAGCTTTTTGCTTGTTAGGTTGACCTAACGGTCACAGCTGTTGCCAGCGATATCCGAATGCAGAGAGGGTACCGGTGACCCCCCTCTGCCCTCCCTTTAGCCTTCAATGAAAACAGGCAGACACCGTTATACACGTAAAGGCTAGGAGACGTGCGGCTCCGAATAGAAAGTGTATTGGTATTGTTTACATTACAAAGTTATACAAAGCTGATTAGGGCGTAACTATGCAACATACATATTCATTAATCTACATTCATTAAGGCGTGGATTGCATATTCCCAGCAAGAGAAATTAATATAATGACTTATACTCCCATAATAGTCTATTCCGCCTCTCATTCTCATAACAAGATGTTTGTCAGTCATTTCTAAGTCAAAACATTCTGCGTCCTTGAAGTTGGTCTCATAGTTTATTACGCAAATAAGTCTGGTTCGGTCTTGCCAGGGAGAATGAATTTCTATTATTTTCTAAGTCAGTGAAAAAGGTTAACTCTTTCCTCACAATCCCCCCTATTGGTGTGATTGATGGACAGGGGGCCATCGAGAAGCTGTGGACTATAGAGCGAGCAGGCTAGTCTCCAGATACTTTCTGAGTCGCGGGTTGCTCAGGGAGTGTCGTCTCACATCCGTCACCCAGGACTGCCTGCATGCCTCTCGATAGGAGTCTCATCATGATACGCCAAGGTGATTTCTAGAGGAAAGAGTAGAGAAGAGAAAAAGGCATATTAGTGATTTCATACGGGTGCTGAATAATCATTGCATCTACATTGCTTCAAGCAGCGGGAAAACAAAGCCATTAGCAACTTGAACACTACATAAGCAACTAGTAAACAGAGTAACACTTGGAACACTGATATTCTGTTGTAACAGCCTCCCCATTGAAACACTTTGTTTATTGGGACTGGTATGGCTAAGTATCGCATGGAAGAGGCTATCACAAGTGCGTGTGTACATATCCAGCAGTCTGTGATCTCAAGTTTTTCAGCTAACACTTCATGATGGGTCTCAAATGAATTCTGCCGTGGTGTAGAAGGCCCCAAAAAGGGAGTACACATAGAAATACTTATCAGCAGTATTAGGCCTTCTTGCAATGGCTGGCATGGACCCATGTCGATCTCCCCTCAAGTTTGACGGAGGTTGGAGTGGTCAGCTGGACAGTCAAAGGCCCTTCGAATCGTGGCTCAAGGGTCTTTCTCGCGTGCTTCTTTAAGTAAACCCGGTCACCAGGCTTTAGGGAGTGGGTTCCTGGAACGGAATCAGGATCAGGTAGAGAAGAGTAGACCCATTGGTGGGTTTCAGTTAGTCTCTTCTGCAGGGAAACAACATAAGACGTTAGGCTATCACATTGCAGGTGTAACTCCTGCGGGAAGTAGCATCCTAATCTGGGTGCACTACCAAAGAGTATTTCAAAGGTGAGAGCCTGTGCTTTCCCTGCGGGGTAGTCCTTATAGAGTAAAGAGCTATGGGGAGACATTCTGTCCATGGTCTACCAGTCTCCTCCACTGCCTTGGCTAGTTTGAGCTTTAGAGAGTTCCATTTAACCTTTCTACTTTCCCTGATGACTGTGGGTGGTAAGGCGTGTGTAAGGCTGACTGAATGCCTAACAGGGCACAGGTGTTCTGGAAAACTTGTCCAGTGAAATGAGTACCTCGGTCTGACTCTATGACTTCAGGGAGTCCAAACCGGGGTACCAGCTCACAGGCCAATTTTTTTTCTGTAATTCGGGCTGTGGCTGAACTGACAGGGTAGGCCTCTGGCCATCCTGAGAAGAGGTCTACACAGACAAGTACAAACTCGTAGATGCCATGTTTTGGCAACTGTATATAGTCTATTTGTACTCTTTGAAATGGGGCAAACGTCTTTGGCATGTGTCTTTGCGGGGTTTTAGTTAGCTGGCCTGGATTGTGTTGTTGACAGATGTGACAAGCTTTTATTCTCTGGGAGGCGTATTGTCTGAAGCCGGGGGCTACCCAATATGGTTGCATCTGGTTCATGATTGAGTTTGTGCTACCGTGTGTGGGATAGTGGAGTACTTGGAAAATGGCAGGGAACCAACTGCGTGGCAGGACGGGAAGTCCGTTTAGGCGCCAAATCCCCTCCACCTTTTCTGCCCCCTTGGCCCGCCATCCGGCCTTTTCTTCCTCAGAGGCATTTTCTTGTGTCTCAAAGAGGTTCTGCATTTCTTCCTCCGTCGTTGACACTGTTTCCGTCTCCTTCAAAGGGAGTAAGGCTGCTTGTTTTGCTGTTTGATCGGCCAAACGATTTCCCCTTGCCTCGGGTGTTTGAGCCTTGGTGTGGGCAGCAACCTTTATGATTGCTAGCTGTTTTGGTATCAAGGCTACTTCCATTAGTTTCTTCACTGAGGCTCCATGCCTGATGGGATTTCCTGTTGCTCTGAGGAATCCTCTAGTCTGCCAGATAGTGCCAAAATCGTGCACAATGCCGTGTGCATAGGCTGAGTCCGTGTAGATGTTCGCTGTTCGTTCTTCCAGAAACTCAATTGCCCAGATGAGGGCAAGAAGTTCTGCTTCTTGAGCAGATATGCGTGGAGGTAGCGGTTGTTTGGCTAAGGCTGCATATAGAGTCACTACTGCAAATCCGGTGTGGAACTTGCCTGCTTCATCAGCGTATCTGCTACCATCCACAAAAAGTTCAAAGTCTGGATTTGTAAGGGGTGTTGCCTGTATATTGTGCAGGGGCTTTGCCTCATGTTCAATGAGTTCCTGACAATCATGATCAAATGGTGCGCTGGTACGTTTGTCACTCTCTTCTGTCCTCTCTTCTGTCACTCTCTTCTGTCCCCCCTTCTAAACTTGTAAAGATCAGCAGATCAGCAAGGTTTAGACTTGTAACTCGAGCAAATGAGATGTTTGGGGATAGCAACAGCGTGCACTGGAGTCTGACCTGTCTTGCCATGGAGAGGTGTTTCAGCTTCACTTGATTGGGAACAGCATAGATGTAATGGCTGGTAAGGATGGTGCTCGGGAAATCAAGTGAGATTTCAGATGCTTTCTGCAGTATGTTTGAAACTGCTGTAACAGCACGGACACAGGTTGGTGCTGCTTTTGTGACGTTGTCAAGTTGAGAGGAGTAGTACCCGATTATGTGATGTTTGTCCGTCTTCTGGGTGAGTACTCCTACGGCAAATCCTTGAAGCTCTGCTACAAACAGATTAAAGGTGAGATCATAGTTTGGTAGTGCCAGAGCAGGCGCATCAATCACTAGTTCCTTGAGCTTTTGAAAGTTTTGTCGAGCTTCTTCTGTAAGGGAAAAAGGAACATTCTTTGTGCAATCATACAGCGGTTGCATGAGTAGTGACGCACTGGGAATCCACCGTCTGCATTTATCTCTGCTTGCTTTGCATCCTACTTCTGCCAGAAAGGTAAGCATTCCTCTTCACTAGGGAAGCACAGTAGTAAATCATCCACGTACTGGTAGATGTACTGCGAGAGGTAGCGGGAGGGGGGATTGTCTCAGCTGCGGTGGCGTAATTCCAGGCTTGACTGAAACTTTTACTGTGGGCACGGGTAGTGTGCCGAGGTCAGTTTTTGATGTGGACCAGAGTTTTGCAGGAACTTGTAGAAGTATTGGATCCGTGTTTACTTCACGTGTAACATCAGATTCTGGTTGATCTTCTATCATCTGGAGAGTGCACAGGACTTCTTCTGGGATATCTTCTGGAATTTGCAGGATAGCAGATCCATCTTCATTGTAGACAATCTGAGCTTGCAGTCTTGATAGTAGATCTGCTCCCACTAGGGCATCTCCACCCAGGGGGGACACTAAGAATTTAGACACGAACATGTGTGGTCCCAGTTTCACCTTCAGTGGATGTGTTATTGGGATTATCTGGGCTTGTCCATCAAATCCGGATACTACAGTAGCTTCAGATGAGATGGATCCTTCAGGCACTAGGTTCCTGTGGTTCAGGAGCGTGAGGCTCCTGAGTCCACCAAAGCTCTTATTTCCTTGTTGCCAATGTGAAGGGGGACGTGTATAAATGGACCTCTGGCATCCCTATCCCGTGCTACCGCAAGTCAGGCAGTCTTCTCCTCCTGACTCTCGGGTTGGTTTTGAGTGTCCCTCTTCTTCTTTCTACAGTCTCTGATCACGTCCTCTGACTCCCACAATAGTAGCAGGTCGGTGCCTTCCTTCTTGTACCTTCTGGCTGACCGTCCACTGCTGCTATGACAACTTTCTTGTTGCTCCTTTTATCATTTACGTCGGTTTCTAAGCCACTTGCTTTGTTGACTAGAAGATCTATGTCTTCCATGTTCCTCCATTCTGGGCAGCATGCTTTCAATCTTTCTGCCAGAGGTGCATGTATTCCATCCATGAAGGATCTTACCATCAGGTGACGTATTGCACCCGCTTGTAAGTCCAGCCCTTCATCTGCGAATGACTGCATCAATCTGTAGTAAAATGAGCTGACATTCTCCACAGGACCTTGATGCAATGGTCCCATTGTGCCCTTAGTTCTTTGCTCCTGGGTGCAGAAGAGATTGAGTCTTATCAGAACTCTTCTTTCCACTACGGGATAAAGAGGCACTGGTGCTGTGGCTTGTAGCTTGTGCTGTGGGGCTCCACAGGCTAGGCATGTTTCACTCCAGTCCGGATTTTGTTGGCTACAGTTTGTGCAGGTCCATTCCGGGGATCCTGTTATTCTTGGAGCTGTTCCAGGAGTAGCTGACAGGTACGGAGGGGGCTGCGGATCCTTATTAGCTTGCTTCCCAGCTTCCTCCCATGTGTCTGATTCTTCATGGTATATCCAACCTTGATCGTGGGCTGTTTTTGCCATGTCAGAAAGAGTTCTGACTAGTTTAGTCCATGATTTATCTGCTATCACTCCTGCTCTAGTAGCTCTTATTGTATCCAATTTGTTGGGGTCCAATTGATCCTTCCCCTTCAATCCAAATGTCTTGAAAACTTCCTTGGACTGACTGGCTGTCCTCTTGCCATGATAACACGTAATGAGATGTTGCAGGGTGCATCCAGCTCTTCTGTCTTTTGATATTCCTTGCCCCATTCTTCGTCTTCTACCTTCTTCAGCTTTTAGACCCTTGAACGTCCTTTGGACTAAACCTACCTATCCTGGAGATACTCAGAGACTAACTCCTTTTGTATTCCTACCTAAGGTGAGGTCTAGAACCACCTTTCCTGGAGATACCCAAAGACTGATTCTTGATGTGTATTCCTACTGAAAGGTGGTGTCCTAACTTCAGAGGGGGCTGAGAATGTTGAATGGCACTGGGTTGCCCTTCTTGTAACAGAGATACACTCTATATCCGATAGCAATGGCAAACAGGGCTATTCCCACTAACACTAGGGCAGTGAATATCACATCCATTGGACAGAGCAGGTACACTATTCCCTTTCAACACTCACTGATGTATGGGATCTATGACAACCAACAAAGACAACAGCACAGAAGTAAAGCGCAGGAGAGCAGACACGCGACACACGGAGAGGCAGAGAAACACAGAGAAACAAACAAGCAAACAACCAAACAAGGCACAGAAAACATCAGCTGGCAAGGCTCTCTCAGAGTTCAGTAGAAACCCGCCAATAACCCAGTATCTACTCACAGTGTACCATTTTGCGCGTTGAGGAGAGGGGAGATCAGATGTGGGGAGCATAAAGAGAAGAATAAGGTTCAACTCTTACCTGGCCAGGTGTTTCTGGTCCCCACGTCTGGTCCACTCCTCCTCTGAATGGCAAGACAGTCCACTGCATCCTGGGATTAGAAACACGGGTCCCTGCTTTTCGGGCGCCAGATAATGTTAGGTTGACCTAACGGTCACAGCTGTTGCCAGCGATATCCGAATGCAGAGAGGGTACCGGTGACCCCCCTCTGCCCTCCCTTTAGCCTTCAATGAAAACAGGCAGACACCGTTATACACGTAAAGGCTAGGAGACGTGCGGCTCCGAATAGAAAGTGTATTGGTATTGTTTACATTACAAAGTTATACAAAGCTGATTAGGGCGTAACTATGCAACATACATATTCATTAATCTACATTCATTAAGGCGTGGATTGCATATTCCCAGCAAGAGAAATTAATATAATGACTTATGTGGCGCCCCTGACCTGGTCAGGCACCACTGAGTACTGCACCCATGTTGGGGACAGTACAATACAGGTAATCCAGAAGGCTGACAGGGGTGTGGAACACAGGCGCATAGTGATCAGGCCTCACACATGTACCTAAGAGAGGACCCCTGGGGAACCCAGGAGGGGGCAGAGCCTACGCCTTCACTGGAATAGTGGAGGGGGTGAGAGCTTCCATCTCCTCTCAAGGGGTGTGGTAAGAGAGTCTGGTTGCTAGGTGGCGTAGGCAGACACAAGTGGGGAAGAAAAGAGAGATAGGAGGAGTTAGTTAGAGCTTGGAGCTCGGACTGAGGAGATGTCAGCAGAAAGAGCAGAGATGGAAAAACCCACCAGTGAGTCGGTTAGAGCAGAACTCCATAGGGCTCAGTGAGGAGCAGACCTGTGGGGCTGTTGCTGTCTAACAGCGCCCGCGCAGTGGCTACAGACGGGGGAGAACGGTCAACTAGGAGTGCTGCCTGAAAGCCAGCTTCAGCTAGAGAGTGCACGGAGTGGGAAGTACGGAGACTTCTAGAGAGCACCAGGCCCAACCGGGCGGCAGATCCCGAAGCGAGGATAGATTCACCTTTCCCTGCTAAACCTGCCGGTGTGGGGCTCTTACAGCCCACACCACCACAACCAAAAGCCGCAGCCACGTAACCGCAAGTTAGGGCCCATAGGTCATAGGAGGCAAGAGGCTGGAGTGGCCTGGTCCGGGGAACAAGCACACGGCAAAACAAGAAGGGGAGAGAGGCTTGGAGCATCTTCCCTGGGTGACCCCCATAGGGACTCAAAGTCGGGGTTACCCCAAACCACCAAGGGCTAAGGAAGGCGAGTCAGTAGTCTCCCTCATAAAGTCAGCCTGAAGGATACCTGGTTCCACCTGGTTCATCCTAGCTACGCCCGGGTTACTCACCCTGCCATCAAAAGTGAGTAAAAACCCTGAAAGACACTCTGCCTGTGTGGTCATTCTGCGACTTGTGGTACTACAGCTTTACAAAGGGCCCTGGGGCTTGCCTCACTCTCAGGAGGCTACTACATCCGACTGCACCCACCATCAGCCCCAGGCGTCCCCTAACCTGCAGTGGCGGTCCCCACTGACCGCAATACTGAGAGTGGCGTCACGATCAAACAAGAAGATTTCCTACCAGTGACGGAGATCCAGCAACGTGGAGTCCCTGAAGGTAATGCACCGACACAACACCTGCGGGGCTTCACATCTGGCGTCACGAACAGGATAAGGACTAGACCTGTTCAGACAGGTGACCATGTGCCTGGGCGGTCCGCTTGAAAAATTGGAAGCGCCGCCATATTGCCACCATGAAAAGCGCGCTGAAAAACAACAGCAGCCCGCGCTGGAAGAAGTTACCGCCCACGAAGAGGTGTGGCTACCCAGAGATCCCCTGCAGAGTTCTGAGCTTGCCAGCTATGAGAGTGGAAGCGTCGAGAAACGGCGGAGCAGAAGGGGAGCCACAAGCCTGCTGCTGGGAGAGGAGCTGCTGAAAGAGGCAGAACAGAAGCTGGACAGCTTGCTACAGGAGGCAGCGACGAGGCCACCGCTGGGAGATCGTGCGGAAGACGGCGCAGAAGGAATGGCGTCTGACAGCAGGAACCCAGAACCAGGCTCCGCTGCCTGGTGGTATCGGGAGCTGGCCCAGTTCTGTGATCGACTGGAGACCCGGGTCATAGAGCAGGTCAGAGAAGAGTACGCGGAGTTCCTGGGGATGGCTGCGGCGGTGCGGACCTACGAGGAGGGAGCCGCGCGACGCATGTCAGACCGAGCGGCGACGACGCAGACCCCGATGCTGCCACCGGTGGGTGAGTCAAGTGATGCCCCGGCCAGCGCGAGTGCCCCGACCCCTGCAGCCACGCCCGCGGTCCCCGAAGAGGCGCCCGGCGCGGCGATGCTGGACCAGGCCGCAGCCACGCTAGAAGCAGCCCGCCAAGCCCAGGCCGCTGCAGCGATGCCCCGCCTGTCCCGCAGGGCTCCGACCACCACGGCAGTGCTCATCCGTGCTGCAGGTGTGACGCTGACCCAGGCTGCCACCCTGCTGAACCCAGCCCGTCAAGACCCCAACGCAGCAGCGACGCTCGTCCGCGCCGCAAGTGATATGCTGAACCAGGCCGCAGCCCCGCCGGGTGCGGCCCGCCAAGCTCCGATCACCGCAGCGATGCCCTGCCCGGCCCGCACAGACCAGGCCGCCGCAGCGATGCCCTGCCCGGCCCGCACAGACCAGGCCGCCGCAGCGATGCCCTGCCCGGCCCGCACAGACCAGGCCGCCGCAGCGATGCCCTGCCCGGCCCGCACAGACCAGGCCGCCGCAGCGATGCCCTGCCCGGCCCGCCAAGACCGGGCCGCCGCCATACAGGGCGCGGCCCGCCAAGATAAAAGAGACATACCATTTACCCCGGCCTGCAAGGCCAGAGCTGGTACCGCTCCCCAATCCACGGAGGTCTCTGATAGGAAGCCCACGCTGGAGGAAGAATACTGGCAGATGAGGGCTGACATGGAAGCCAAGTTTCCCCAGTGGTTGGTGGATCTGTACCTGCGCCCCCCATGCACCTCTGAGGAGATTCAGGCAACCCCTGCAGCCGCGCCGGAGAGTCCTCCGCCTGGGCCAGCAGAAGAAAGTCCGTCCCCAGTCCTGCCACCAGAGGAGTGCCAGGAAGAACTAAGGGGGAGAGGAGGCCAGGGAGCAGAAGGGCTGACTCCGACGCCAGCCGCAGCAGACCCCTACCCAGAGCCGGAGATGCTGCCCTATTCCCGCTGGGAGGAGGAAGACTTGACACCGTCAGCAGACGAAGATCAGCCTAAAGACTTCACCTGGGAGCCCGCAGGCATGAATCCAGCCCGCAAGACACGGCGCAGAAGAACACAGTTTGCTCCAGCACCACAGTCTCCTGAACAGAGAGCAGTCACCGCCAGAGACCTAAAGGAGAAGCGTATGTTGAGAGAGTCCAAAGCCCAGGCTAGAGGACCCCTTTACAGAGGAATAGTAGAGGACTTCAACCTGAAAAGCGGATACGGCTTCATTGTAGTGAAAGGAATAAAAGAGGGCATATTTGTTAACAGGAGAGATGTTCAAGCCCACCTGCCCAGAGGACATTCCGGCAGAAATTTGAAAATTGGAGAAGCAGTACAGTTCACTCTGCATGAAGGTGAAAGGGGATTGTATGCGCTCGATGTAGCACCATGTCCAAGACAAGAAAGACAAGAAAGACAAGAAAGACAAGAAAGACAAGAAAGACAAGAAAGACAAGAAAGACAAGACAGAGATAAAGAAACAGATACAGAAAAGGAATCAGATGCAGACCAAGAAAGGAAAGACACAGAACCTATAGATGAGGCAACCACAGATGAAGAAAGAGACAAAGAGCAAGAAAGTCACAGGTGCCAGTGCCCAACATGCCCACGCCCTAGTGAAAAAGAGGAGTAAAGTAAAGGAGAGTAAGAAGTTACAGTTTTGATCAGTTTTGAAAAGTTTTGTTTTGCAACGTTTAAGAAATGCGCCCACAAAAACTATTGTGAGAAATAAACTTAAGGCTATGAACTTGCTATAGCCACAAACTCTCGCGGTGTAAAAAGTTACACCAGTGGCACCACCACCAGGGCCAGCCTGTTTAGGGGCTTGGCTCGTCTGCAACCAGGGGGGCCCGTCCGTAGAAAAGGGCCTTGGCTCACCTGCGACCAGAGAGCACGCCTGTTTATGGGGCCTTGGCTCACCACCACAAAGAGGGTACCTGGTCAGCACCAACTGTGGAGGCCGCCTCTGCATCCTGCCAGAAGAGGCTGACGGCGCGGATCCACCAGGCCGGGTATACCCTGAAACCACCAGCCCATGAAAGCCGCCTCTACATCCTGCCAGAAGTGGCTGAAGCCGCGGCCAACGTGAGAGGGTTTTGGGTGGGTTAACGGACTTGTGGGTGGAGGGTGGTGATGTCTGATACCTGGTGCTTTTAAATGTTTTACATGTTTTAATGTTTTATGCATTTTAAAATGTTGTCTTGCAGCCCGAGGACGTGCTGGTGATAACTAAGGGGGAATGTGGCGCCCCTGACCTGGTCAGGCACCACTGAGTACTGCACCCATGTTGGGGACAGTACAATACAGGTAATCCAGAAGGCTGACAGGGGTGTGGAACACAGGCGCATAGTGATCAGGCCTCACACATGTACCTAAGAGAGGACCCCTGGGGAACCCAGGAGGGGGCAGAGCCTACGCCTTCACTGGAATAGTGGAGGGGGTGAGAGCTTCCATCTCCTCTCAAGGGGTGTGGTAAGAGAGTCTGGTTGCTAGGTGGCGTAGGCAGACACAAGTGGGGAAGAAAAGAGAGATAGGAGGAGTTAGTTAGAGCTTGGAGCTCGGACTGAGGAGATGTCAGCAGAAAGAGCAGAGATGGAAAAACCCACCAGTGAGTCGGTTAGAGCAGAACTCCATAGGGCTCAGTGAGGAGCAGACCTGTGGGGCTGTTGCTGTCTAACAGCGCCCGCGCAGTGGCTACAGACGGGGGAGAACGGTCAACTAGGAGTGCTGCCTGAAAGCCAGCTTCAGCTAGAGAGTGCACGGAGTGGGAAGTACGGAGACTTCTAGAGAGCACCAGGCCCAACCGGGCGGCAGATCCCGAAGCGAGGATAGATTCACCTTTCCCTGCTAAACCTGCCGGTGTGGGGCTCTTACAGCCCACACCACCACAACCAAAAGCCGCAGCCACGTAACCGCAAGTTAGGGCCCATAGGTCATAGGAGGCAAGAGGCTGGAGTGGCCTGGTCCGGGGAACAAGCACACGGCAAAACAAGAAGGGGAGAGAGGCTTGGAGCATCTTCCCTGGGTGACCCCCATAGGGACTCAAAGTCGGGGTTACCCCAAACCACCAAGGGCTAAGGAAGGCGAGTCAGTAGTCTCCCTCATAAAGTCAGCCTGAAGGATACCTGGTTCCACCTGGTTCATCCTAGCTACGCCCGGGTTACTCACCCTGCCATCAAAAGTGAGTAAAAACCCTGAAAGACACTCTGCCTGTGTGGTCATTCTGCGACTTGTGGTACTACAGCTTTACAAAGGGCCCTGGGGCTTGCCTCACTCTCAGGAGGCTACTACATCCGACTGCACCCACCATCAGCCCCAGGCGTCCCCTAACCTGCAGTGGCGGTCCCCACTGACCGCAATACTGAGAGTGGCGTCACGATCAAACAAGAAGATTTCCTACCAGTGACGGAGATCCAGCAACGTGGAGTCCCTGAAGGTAATGCACCGACACAACACCTGCGGGGCTTCACACTTATACTCCCATAATAGTCTATTCCGCCTCTCATTCTCATAACAAGATGTTTGTCAGTCATTTCTAAGTCAAAACATTCTGCGTCCTTGAAGTTGGTCTCATAGTTTATTACGCAAATAAGTCTGGTTCGGTCTTGCCAGGGAGAATGAATTTCTATTATTTTCTAAGTCAGTGAAAAAGGTTAACTCTTTCCTCACATGCTAAAAGTTTGGTAGCTCGAGTTACGTTCTAGAATGGTTCTATCACTATAAATGTGGCTTTTCACAGTAAGGCTATGTGCGCATGTTGCTATCTGCATGTGTCCTGCGTCCCCAGCACAATCCCTCTACCTTACCTACTCACCGATCACGGGCGTCTTGCTCACCGGCTGTCACAAATCTGCGGCGTCTTTTCCTCTTTAGAAAATGGCTGCGCCTTCATTAGTCAATTAGTTATTCCGTGCTTTCCCCGCCCACCGGCGCTTATGATTAGTTGCAGTCAGACACGTCCCCAAGCTGAGTGACAGCTGTCTTACTGCAACCAATCACAGTTCCGGTGGGCGGGTCTATATTGTGCATTTAAATAAATAAATAAAAAAAAAATGAGGTTTCCCCCATATTTGATACCAGCCATGAAAAAGCCGCACGGCTGGAGGCTGGTATTGTCAGGATGGAGAGCGCAACGGTATGGGGAGCCCACCACCCTAACAATATCACCCTGCAGCCGCCCAGAATTGCCACATCCATTAGGTGCGACAGTCCTGGGACTCTACCCAGCTCATCCCGAATTGCCCTGGTGCGGTGGCAATTGGGGTAATAATGAGTTTAATCATGGCACGCGTCTCCCCGAGATACCTTCCATGATTAAACTGCAAGTGAAAGTAAAGAAATACACACACCGAAAAATCCTTAATTTGGAATAAAAGACAAAAAAACAACCCTGGTTCACTTTTTTATTAATCCCAAAAATACCCCTCCAGGTCCGAAGTAATCCACACAACAAGGTCAGCTCTGCTCTCTCAGGAGGTAGTGGCTCCGTAGCAAAGAAGCAGAGACTTCAGTCAGCACAGCAGGCTTCAAGATTAGAAAATCTGCCTATCTCTTTCATAAGAAGCAATAGACTAGTGGATAAAGCGCCTGCCTAAGAAGCATAATGTCAGGAGTTCTAGTCCTGGTAAAGAATTTTTTTTTTTTTAATTTATAATTTGAAATTATAATTATTATTTATTTATAAAGTGAAAGTAAATAAACACACACCACGAAAGATCCTTTATTTGGAATAAAAGACAAAAAAACACAGTTTCACTATTTTATTAAAATCCTCCAATACCCCTCCAGGTCCGACGTAATCTACTCGACACTGTCATCTCTGCTACAGAACACGAGTGCTCTGGATGAGCTTCACATAGCTTTAAATGAAGCAATAGCTGAGTGGATAGAGTGCTCACCTAGGGAGCATAAGGTCGCAAGTTCTAGACCCGGTAAATTTATTTATTTATTTTTTTATTTTTAATAAATTATATTTATAATATATTTATAAATATAATTTAATTATGCACTGAGGGGAGGAGCCGGACATCAGCTGTGAGCTCTCTTTCTCTCTATCTCTCTCTCGCTCTCTCTCCTTTCTCTCCTTTCTCTCTCTCTCCTTTCCCTCTCTCCTATCTCTCTCCTTTCTGTCTCTCCTTTCTCTCTCTCCTTTCTTTCTCTACTTTCTCTTCTTTCTCTTTTTTCTCCTCTTTCTCTTCTCTCTCTTCTTTCTCTCTTTCTCTCTTTCTCTCTCTCTCTTCCTTCTCTCTTTCTCTATCTCCTTTCTCTCTCTCTCCTTTCTCTCTCTCCTATCTCTCTCTCCTTTCTTTCTCTCCTTTCTCTCTCCCCTTTCTCTCTCTCTCTCTCTCCTTTCTTTCTCTCCTTTCCCTCTCTCCTTTCTTTCTCTTTCTCCTCTTTCTCGCTCTCTCTCCTTTCTCTCCTTTCTCTCTCTCTCCTTTCCCTCTCTCCTATCTCTCTCTCTCCTTTCTTTCTCTCCTTTCTCCTTTCTTTCTCTTCTTTCTCTTCTTTCTCTTCTTTCTCCTCTTTCTCCTCTTTCTCTTCTCTCTCTTCTTTCTCTCTCTCTTCCTTCTCTCTTTCTCTTCTCTCTCTCTTCTCTTTCTCTCTCTCCTTTCTCTCTCTCCTTTCTCTCTCTCCTTTCTTTCTCTCTCTCCTTTCTCTCTCTCCTATCTCTCTCCTTTCTTTCTCTCCTTTCTCTCTCCTTTCACTCTCTCCTTTCTCTCTCTCTTTCTCTCTCTCCTTTCTTTCTCTCCTTTCCCTCTCTCCTTTTTTTCTCTCCTTTCCCTCTCTCCTTTCTATCTCTTCTTTGTCTACTTTCTCTTCTTTCTCTACTTTCTCTTCTTTCTCTGTCTCTCTCTTTCTCTCCTTTCCCTCTCTCCTATCTCTCTCTCCTTTCCCTCTCTCCTTTCTTTCTCTTCTTTCTCCTCTTTCTCTTCTCTCTCTTTTTTCTCTCTTTCTCTATAATAATAATAATAATCTTTATTTCTATAGCGCCAATATATTCCGCAGCGCTTTACAATTCAAGAGGATCATATACAAACAAGTAACAGTTATAGAAATATAATATTTAGAGGAAAAAAAAAGAAAAAACACAACCCTGCTCGTGAGAGCTTACAATCTACAATGAGATGGGGGGGAGAGGAAAGGTTCAAGTATCATAGTTTTTAAGGTTGAAGGGAGACTCTAAGTCCATCTAGTTCAACCCGTAGCCTAACATGTTGATCCAGAGGAAGGCAAAAAAAAACCAATGTGGCAAACAAGTTCCAATGGGGAAAAAAATGTCCTTCCTGACTCCACATCCGGCAATCAGACTAGTTCCCTGGATCAATACCCTGTCATAAAATCTAATATACATAACTGGTAATATTAAATTTTTCAAGAAAGGCGTCCAGGCTCTGCTTAAATGTTAGTAGTGAATCACTCATTACAACATCATGCGGCAGAGAGTTCCATAGTCTCACTGCTCGTACAGTAAAGAATCCTCGTCTGTGGTTATGATTAAACCTTCTTTCCTCAAGACGTAGCGGATGCCCCCGTGTTCCAGTCGCAGGCTTAGGTGTAAAGAGATCTTTGGAAAGGTCTCTGTACTGTCCCCTCATATATTTATACATTGTGATTAGATCCCCCCTAAGCCTTCGTTTTTCCAAACTAAATAACCCCAAGTTTAATAACCTGTCTTGGTATTCCTGCCCACCCATTCCTCTAATAATCTTGGTCGCTCTTCTCTGCACCCTCTCCAGTTCAGCTATGTCCTTCTTATATATCGGTGACCAGAATTGTACACAGTATTCTAAGTGCGGTCGCACTAGTGACTTGTACAGAGGTAGAACTATATTTTTTTCATGAACACTTATACCTCTTTTAATACATCCCATTATTTTATTAGCCCTGGCAGCAGTTGCCTGACACTGTCCACTAAAGTGAAGTTTACCATCCACCCATACACCCAAGTCTTTTTCTGTCTCTGTTTTACCCAGTGTTCTACAATTAAGAACATAATCATAAATGTTATTTACTCTACCCAAGTGCATGACCTTACATTTATCTACATTAAACTTCAATTGCCACTTCTCAGCCCAATCCTCCAATTTACATAAATCTCCCTGTAATATAAAATTATCCTCCTCTGTATTGATTACCCTGCAGAGTTTAGTATCATCTGCAAATATTGAAATTCTACTCCGCATGCCCCCAACAAGGTCATTTATAAATATGTTGAAAAGAAGCGGGCCCAATACTGACTCCTGTGGTACCCCACTATGAACTGAGACCCAGTCCGAGTACGTACCATTAATAACCACCCTTTGTTTCCTATCACTGAGCCAGTTTTTAACCCAGTTACACATCTTTTCCCCTATCCCCATTATTCTCATTTTATGTACCAAACTTTTGTGTGGCACCGTATCAAAAGCTTTTGAAAAGTCCATATACACAACATCCACTGCATTTCCCTGTGTTTATTTACATTTCCCTGTGTTTATAAGTGTTTATTTACAATGACAATCCAGCCATCTCACGGAAATCGGGGATAGATAATGGTTTCCTGGACCAGTGGGCCAGAGCCTTGAGATGCCTTTGGGTGCCATGGAGTTTGATGTGGAGTTATGTTGTGAGAAGTTGTAGAGGGACTATGTGAATCGAATCTGATTAGGGAGTGTGATAGGCCGCCCTAAAAAGATGCGTCTTTAGTGTGCGTCTGAACCTGAGTACGTTGGGATTTGTCCTAACTTCTTGGGGTAGAGCGTTCCAGAGGGTTAGTGCAGCTCGGAAGAAGTCTTGGATCCGGGAGTGGGAGGTTCGAATTAGTGTGGATGTTAGTCGAAAGTCGCTTGCAGAGCGTAGAGAACAGGTGGGGTGATAGACAGAGAGGAGGGTGGAGATGTAGGGGGGTGCCGCACTGTGGAGAGCTTTGTGGGTGAGAACAAGCAGTTTGAATTGGATCCTGTGATATATGGACAGCCAGTGCAATGACTGGCACAGAGCAGAGGCATCCGAGTAGCGGTTAGCCAGATAGGTTACCCTGGCTGCTGCATTAAGGATGGACTGTAGAGGCGAGAGTCTAGTTAGGGGGAGACCAATTAATAGGGAGTTACAGTAGTCAAGGCGAGAGTGGATCAGGGCCACGGTGAGGGTTTTTGTCGTTTCCATAGTGAGAAAGGGGCAGATTCTAGAGATGTTCTTGAGGTGCAAGCGGCAGGAGCGGGCAAGAGATTGTATGTGGGAGGTGAAGGAGAGATCAGTGTCAAGTATAACACCCAGACAGCGGGCCTGCTGCCTAGGACTTATCGTTGTGCCACACACAGAGAGGGAGATGTCAGGTTTAGAAGACGGAGGGAAAAGAAGAAGTTCAGTTTTGGAAAGGTTAAGTTTCAGATAGAGAGCAGACATGATGTTACAAACTGCAGTCAGGCAGTCACTTGTGTTCTGTAGTACAGCGGGGGTGAGCTCAGGGGATGAGGTGTATAGCTGTGTGTCATCAGCATAAAGATGGTACTGAAAGCCAAATCTGCTGATGGTCAGTCCAATTGGGGCAGTGTAGAGGGAGAAAAGAAGAGGGCCAAGGACTGAACCTTGAGGGACCCCAACAGTGAGAGGGAGAGGAAAAGATGTGGAGCCAGCAAATGATACACTGAATGAACGGCCAGAAAGATAGGAAGAGAACCAGGAGAGCACAGTGTCCTTTAGGCCGATGGAATGGAGCATAGAGAGAAGGAGACTGTGGTCAACAGTGTCGAAGGCGGCAGAAAGGTCAAGGTCTCTCTCCTTTCTTTCTCTCCTTTCTCTCTCTCCTATCTTTCTCTCTCTCTTTCTCTCTCTCCTTTCTTTCTCCCCTTTCTCTCTCTCTCTCTTTCTCTCTCTCCTTTCTTTCTCTTCTTTCTCTACTTTCTCTTCTTTCTCTACTTTCTCTTCCTTCTCTTCTTTCTCCTCTTTCTCTCCTTTCTCTCTCTCTCTCCTTTCCCTCTCTCCTATCTCTCTCTCTTCTTTCATTCTCTTCGTTCTCTTCTCTCTCTTCTTTCTTTCTCTCTCTCTTCCTTCTCTCTTTCTCTTCGTTCTCTCTCTCCTTTCTTTCTCTCTCTCCTTTCTCTCCTATCTCTCTCCTTTCTTTCTCTCCTTTCTCTCTCTCTTTTTCTATCTCTTTCTCTCTCTCCTTTCTTTCTCTCCTTTTTTTCTCTCCTTTCCCTCTCTCCTTTCCCTCTCTCCTTTCTTTCTCTTCTTTCTCTACTTTCTCTTCTTTCTCTACTTTCTCTTCTTTCTCTACTGTCTCTACTTTCTCTACTTTCTCCTCTTTTTCTTCTCTCTCTTCTCTCTCTCTCTTTCTTCTCTCTTTCTCTTCTTTCTCCTCTTTAGCTTCTTTCTGTCTCTTCTTTCTCTTTCTCTCTATATCTTCTTTTTCTCTCTCTCTTTCTCAGACCTGGCGATGATTAGCTCATGTGGTCACCTTACGGAATCAGCTGACACTAAGTCGAGCGGTGAGGCCGGCTTTTTACCGCCCGGCCGGCTAAACTATCAGCTGATGATGTCGTCTGCAGTGAGGGAAACAAGGGCGCAATAGGGTCTTACCCGATATTTAGGGTATGAGAAGAAAGAGAGATGCACTCACCTGGTCTGGTTGTGACAGGCACAACCCCTATGATAGCGTATGGGAGTGCTGAGCTGGTTCCAGCTGCGGCCCCGTCAGAAATAGTGACTGAAAACGGAGATAAAAAGGGACGGGTTTTTCAGCCGCGCTATGAACCACACTGTTGAAGATTCCTTAGATATTTTTATTGAGTCAATTCCAACGCGTTTCAAAGGCACACTGCCTTCTTCTTCAGGGAATAAAAATATACCAGTACAGAAAAAAACAGGGTTTAAATAGAGATTACACAGAGAGGGCATGCTGTTGAAAATGACCTCATTACCCCATGACTCATAGACACGAGGAGTGAATCTACGTCATGATTAGAAAAAAGGGGGGGGGGGGGAAGGAAGAGGGAAGGAGGAGGGAAAAGAAGGAAAACATTTTATTTTTTATTTTCTAATGCATGCAAATCTTGCATACTTCGATAAGTTGGATGAAAGAATATTCATGATCAGCAAGGTGATACAATGAGATGATCATATGAAAAAACTATTTGCATATATATATGTATAATGGAAAAAGGCGTAATAAAATGAAATTTGTTTTATCATAAATTGTGTATTTATTTATGTGTGCTCTATAATTGTAATTCTTCGGGAAAAAAGAGAAAAAAAGGGGGGGGGGGGAAGCTTTTTGGAAAAAAAAGGAAAGCAACGAGGGACTTGAGCCTACAGAGGAAGGTATCGAAAAGAACATAAAGAATCTGCCTCATTCACCATTACTCTGCTCTAGAACCATACCAGAACAGAGAGGCTCACAAAGGGTGACATAAGAATTCTTCATCTACCCGGTTTTGTAATGAAAAATTATAATATATATATATATATATATATGTGAGTGAACGCTCTGGGATTTTAAACACATTATATTTAGGGATGGTGTGAAAAACGTGAATAAAACTGTTAGATTCTACAAGGGTGACGCGCCCGCAGGCAAAAACCAAAGGGGAGCGCTTGCAAAGAAAGCGGCTTCCCTGCAGTGAAGGGTCAAATGGGTTCAGACCGTGGGAAAGATTATAGTGCGCACGCGCGGCGTGAGGGGAGTAAGCGATTTCTCCCTATGAAAGGAGATGTGCGCTCAAAAAGGGATGTGAACTTCGAGAGGAGACATGCTGAGATGAACCAGTGATGTGGGACCCCGGTATTTCACAGGGGTGAAGTGAAAAGGGAGGACATCCCTGCTGGGTCATATTGGAGTGAAACAGGGGTGTGTAAAAACGGGATGTTTCGCTGGAGTGAAGTGTAGGGAAGGCGTTCCTGCTTTTTTACGGATTTTTTGTGTACCGGAGTCAAATGTATTCCGGTTTGAGACTCATGAAAGCTGAATGAAATATTAAAGAAATGTCTTCTAGATATACTCATTGTATTATTGGGGGAAAAAAAGGGGGGATTGTCGGGAAAAAATAAAAATAAAATGAATTTGAAGTGAAATGCATTTGGAACAAAATGCATTCTATACTGGAGGGGATCACAAAGATATAGACACATGTGCATATGGGTGAACCTATAATGGATAGTGTGATCGTGATCAGGGAAAAAAAAAAAGGGAAAAAAATTGTATAAAAACAAACATATTGATATGAAGGTGCTGCTTGTGAAAAAAAACGACGGGCAAGGAGACCATCGATCTGATCGATAATTCTAATGGAAAACAAATATGATATATGTATATATACACATGAATAGATGGGTATACAATGGAATAAAAATGATGAAATAAAACGAATAAAAGCGTTGGAAAATATTTAAAAAATGAATAAAAGCGTTGGAAAATATTTAAAAGTGGGCCAAGTGAAAACCAGATAAATATCTGTTAAAAAATGGTGATGACAATAATGATCCGATAATGATGATAGTGATAATAGCCCCATAAGATAAAACTGGGTATATAAAAACCAGGTATGTAAAAATATTTACAAGGATCTGAATTGGACGCACGTACAAGTATAAATTATACAAACAAATACATGCATATAAATACATACATAAAAAATTACAGAAAGATATTCTAGAACCTGAGGGTTGATTCCATATTAAAAAAAGGGGGGGGGGGGGGGTGGGAGGGGGGGAAGTATCCCCTTTGGAAGAAAAACTCTCATTTAGTGCCAAGAATATACCTGATGTTGAAAAAAACTCAACAGTCTAGTGTTCCCTGGAGATGCAATAAAAACTAGCTTTTGGGCATAGGTTGGAAAAGGAAGAGCTCATAAAGGGACTTAATAAAAAAGGTCGGTAACTTCATTTAGTCCAAAGGGCTTCAGAGTGTTCAGCCTGTGTATCCAAAAAGTCTCCTTCTTACTTAAAACCTCCATCCTATTACTGATATTTGGAGGAATCTGCTCGATGGGGGTGATCTTGAAATCTAAAGATTTATTGTGCTGAATCGTACAATGTTTCGAGAGGCCATGCAGCATAAAACCTATCCTAATGTTATAGCGGTGTGAATTTAATCTATTATGGAGGGCCTGGCTTGTCCTCCCCACATATTGTTTACCGCACATGCAATCAACTAGATAGACTACATGATCGGATTGACAAGTTAGATGGTTTTTAATGTGAAAAATTTCAGAGCCCCCTAGGGAGCAAAAAGTGGTTTTCTTATGCTGAATACTTCTGCAGCACAAACAATTCTTTGTGCCACATTTGTATGATCCATCTGGGAGGGCGACCTTGGGACCCACCGGCTTTGCCCCCAGGCGACTTGGTGCTATAATATTTTTGATTGTGGGAGCCCGTCTGAAGGTGACACCTGGTTTGATGGGCAGAACGGGCTTGAGGATGGGATCATTCTGCAGGATGTCCCAATGTTTCAACAACGTATTCCTTATGGCCCCATTGTCTCTACTGTATGTGGTTATAAAATTCAGAGTAAGGTCTGATGACTTCTTGTTGTGGGCAGGCTCTGTGACAGACCGGTCCCTCTTGGGCATAATGAGATCACTCTGTTTGAGTCTATGAGTCCCCTGAAAGGCCTTCTGTATCAAAGTCTTGGGGTACTCCTTTTCCAAAAACCGCTTTCTGAGGGTCCCTGCTTGTACCCTGAAATCCGCATCCTGCGAACAATTCCTCCTAATCCTTTTGTACTGATTAAGAGGGATGTTTTGTAGCCATTTGTCATAATGTTCGCTATGGTAGTGAATGTACCCATTAGCATCCACCTTCTTAAAATAGGTTTTTGTACAAATCTTGTCATTAGAATGGAAGATCGTCAAATCTAGGAAATTGATCTCTTCTTTATGTAGGGTGGATGAAAAAGCTAGACCCCAGTCGTTTTTATCCAGGTTGTCTAGGAAAATGCTAGCATCAGAGTGGTCACAGTCCCAGATGATAAATAGGTCGTCAATGAATCTTTTATAAAATACAATGCTATTCCCATACAGGTCGTTTCTTACAAAGACCAGCTCGAACAGCCCCATAAAGAGGTTTGCATATGAGCAAGCTGCTTTAGACCCCATTGCCGTGCCAAGGCGCTGATGGTACAATTTGTCATCAAAAGTGAAGAAATTGTTGTATAGAATGAAACTCATGCTTTCCAAGAGAAACTCCTTTTGGACTTGGGGAATCCTGTTATCACTTTCCAAAAAGAAGGAGAGACAGGTCAGACCCAAATGATGTTGTATATTTGAATATAATGCGGCCACGTCTATGGTTATGAATATATAGGACTCCTTCCATGGGATACTCCCCAGGTTTTCTATAAGTTGTGCCGAGTCCCTGAGGTGACTTTTGAGACCAAGGACATACGGCTGTATTAATATATCAATGTAGTGAGCTAAATTGGCTGTCAGTGAGCCAATGCCTGAAATAATGGGCCTTCCAGGGGGATTAATTAGGTTCTTATGAATTTTGGGCAGATGGTAAAAAAATGCCAAGGGAGGATTATTGACTGATAGAAATCTTTTTTCAGCAGTATTTAATATGTTCTGATCTGCAGCCTTTTGGATTAACTCCTTGTAGGCTGAAACAGCTCGGTTATATTCATCTATGTTCACCACCCCATAGTAAGTCGGGTCTGATAGAATTCTGTAAGCTTCTTTTAAATAATCTTTCCTATTTTGTACAACTACACCACCTCCCTTATCGGCTGCTCGGATGACGATGTCTTTATTATTTTTTAGGGATTTGAGAGCTCTTCTCTCAGTTTGTGACAGATTACATTTGGATTGTCTTTTTTGACCCACAACCCTCTTGAGGTCTGCTAGAACCAAATCACAAAAAGTCTTAAGAAAGTGCCCCTTGCTCTCTGTCGGATAGAACTTTGATTTGGGTTTGACTGTGGTGTGGCAGAAAGGGATTGACTCAGTGGGAGTGATGGGGGGAATGTCCCCTTTCATGAGGAAATGTCTTTTTAGGGTTAATTTCCTGATATAATTCTGTACATCCAAAAATAAATCAAAATCCTTGGAACTATATGAGGGGCAAAATTGTATAATTTATACTTGTACGTGCGTCCAATTCAGATCCTTGTAAATATTTTTACATACCTGGTTTTTATATACCCAGTTTTATCTTATGGGGCTATTATCACTATCATCATTATCGGATCATTATTGTCATCACCATTTTTTAACAGATATTTATCTGGTTTTCACTTGGCCCACTTTTAAATATTTTCCAACGCTTTTATTCATTTTTTAAATATTTTCCAACGCTTTTATTCGTTTTATTTCATCATTTTTATTCCATTGTATACCCATCTATTCATGTGTATATATACATATATCATATTTGTTTTCCATTAGAATTATCGATCAGATCGATGGTCTCCTTGCCCGTCGTTTTTTTCACAAGCAGCACCTTCATATCAATATGTTTGTTTTTATACAATTTTTTTCCCTTTTTTTTTCCCTGATCACGATCACACTATCCATTATAGGTTCACCCATATGCACATGTGTCTATATCTTTGTGATCCCCTCCAGTATAGAATGCATTTTGTTCCAAATGCATTTCACTTCAAATTCATTTTATTTTTATTTTTTCCCGACAATCCCCCCTTTTTTTCCCCCAATAATACAATGAGTATATCTAGAAGACATTTCTTTAATATTTCATTCAGCTTTCATGAGTCTCAAACCGAAATACATTTGACTCCGGTACACAAAAAATCCGTAAAAAAGCAGGAACGCCTTCCCTACACTTCACTCCAGCGAAACATCCCGTTTTTACACACCCCTGTTTCACTCCAATATGACCCAGCAGGGATGTCCTCCCTTTTCACTTCACCCCTGTGAAATACCGGGGTCCCACATCACTGGTTCATCTCAGCATGTCTCCTCTCGAAGTTCACATCCCTTTTTGAGCGCACATCTCCTTTCATAGGGAGAAATCGCTTACTCCCCTCACGCCGCGCGTGCGCACTATAATCTTTCCCACGGTCTGAACCCATTTGACCCTTCACTGCAGGGAAGCCGCTTTCTTTGCAAGCGCTCCCCTTTGGTTTTTGCCTGCGGGCGCGTCACCCTTGTAGAATCTAACAGTTTTATTCACGTTTTTCACACCATCCCTAAATATAATGTGTTTAAAATCCCAGAGCGTTCACTCACATATATATATATATATATATATTATAATTTTTCATTACAAAACCGGGTAGATGAAGAATTCTTATGTCACCCTTTGTGAGCCTCTCTGTTCTGGTATGGTTCTAGAGCAGAGTAATGGTGAATGAGGCAGATTCTTTATGTTCTTTTCGATACCTTCCTCTGTAGGTTCAAGTCCCTCGTTGCTTTCCTTTTTTTTCCAAAAAGCTCCCCCCCCCCCCCTTTTTTTCTCTTTTTTCCCGAAGAATTACAATTATAGAGCACACATAAATAAATACACAATTTATGATAAAACAAATTTCATTTTATTACGCCTTTTTCCATTATACATATATATATGCAAATAGTTTTTTCATATGATCATCTCATTGTATCACCTTGCTGATCATGAATATTCTTTCATCCAACTTATCGAAGTATGCAAGATTTGCATGCATTAGAAAATAAAAAATAAAATGTTTTCCTTCTTTTCCCTCCTCCTTCCCTCTTCCTTCCCCCCCCCCCCCTTTTTTCTAATCATGACGTAGATTCACTCCTCGTGTCTATGAGTCATGGGGTAATGAGGTCATTTTCAACAGCATGCCCTCTCTGTGTAATCTCTATTTAAACCCTGTTTTTTTCTGTACTGGTATATTTTTATTCCCTGAAGAAGAAGGCAGTGTGCCTTTGAAACGCGTTGGAATTGACTCAATAAAAATATCTAAGGAATCTTCAACAGTGTGGTTCATAGCGCGGCTGAAAAACCCGTCCCTTTTTATCTCCGTTTTCAGTCACTATTTCTGACGGGGCCGCAGCTGGAACCAGCTCAGCACTCCCATACGCTATCATAGGGGTTGTGCCTGTCACAACCAGACCAGGTGAGTGCATCTCTCTTTCTTCTCATACCCTAAATATCGGGTAAGACCCTATTGCGCCCTTGTTTCCCTCACTGCAGATTGCATCTAGTCCTTTTGGACATCGGGATTTGGACATACGGACCAGACCCCATCCTTCCAGGGGAAGCCGGCAGCAGAGGGATCGCCAGTGCCTTTTGCCGGGGATCGGCATGGATTACTACAATAACCGCCTGTCATCTAGAGAGCGCCTAATCCTGCAAACGGTCGGTGCCCCAGATGACCCCAATATGGAGGTGCGCATGGATTCAGGAATACTCTTTTCAGAGGAAGATACTATCCGTATGAAGAAACTGTTCCATTCCTTGGAGGACCTCATGAAGGAGGAACTACATTACAGCCTTGATGCCAGATTCCTCTCCATTTATATGGATGAAGGACTCTGTCCAAGAGGACTCCAGATCCGGAAGGATTCCCCTTTCCCGCAGGACTCATCTTTTTCAGATAAGTGGAAAAATCTTTTCAAGAATTGTATGCAGGGAATGCTATTATGCTTGCATGAAAAGAGAACCAGTATAGCTATGACTGCAACAGAGAAAATTGCTGTACTGTATAAGGAGCTAGCTCCATTTGTTCTACATTCGGACTATAGAAATCTGAATTCCGCTCTAAATACCCGATTATTACAGTTAGAGCAGGACACAATTATCAGGAAATCTAAAAAGCTTCAGAGGGATAGACAGGAGGATGGTCGAGCCAGCCCTATTCACTCCAGGGAGGAATCAGTTCCTAACCCGAGAAAAAACAGTTTCAGGAGGCACAGCTCATTGTCTAATAATACATACAATAATAAAAGCTTTGTCAACAGCAGGTTTCATAAACCCAACAAAACTCTGTCAAATCATAGCTCCACCCCAGGTAGCACCATAGCTATATCTGAGAGGGTAACAGCTGTTTCAAATTCCAACCCAGAAAAGCAAGATAAAGTCCCTGACGAGATTGACACATTAGCCGACGAAGTATTCCTGAACCTGAATACTTCCAATAACCATAAAAAAGTTTTGATTGCCCACCCTATTGACTCTAATGGGCCTGTCACTACTCACTCCACGGACCCGGTCCCCTCAGACCCTGAAGCAACACGAGCACACCTTGCTAGGATCAGACTCCAGATAGATAAAATAAGGAAAGAGAGGGCTCTGATGGAATCAGAGGAAAATATCGCTATTTCCCAGGAGAAGGATTTCATTGACCTCCTCAATTTATCGGTCCATGATGATCCCATCCTCCTGCCTGACACACAGACATTTGCTTGCGCATCCGGCATCCCGGTGGATAAAGAAAGGATTATTATAGATAATACAGGCATGTCTCAACCGTTAGTGCCTTTTTTACCAGCGGCCAAACTTCAAAAAAATCTGATTACGGATTTTTTAATGCCAAAGTCATTCACCAAAAAAAGAAAAAGCACAACAGAGGAACTAGAGCGGGATCCAAATTTAAACAAAAGGGAAAAAAAGGCCCCGTGAATAACACCAAGAACAGGGTCAGTAAAGACCCCAATGAGCCCAAGACGACTAATTCTATTTTTAACCTTTCCAACTATAGGCTCCAGAAGGGGGAAACTCAGGTTTTAAACAAAGGGTTATCTTTTTGCCCCTCATATAGTTCCAAGGATTTTGATTTATTTTTGGATGTACAGAATTATATCAGGAAATTAACCCTAAAAAGACATTTCCTCATGAAAGGGGACATTCCCCCCATCACTCCCACTGAGTCAATCCCTTTCTGCCACACCACAGTCAAACCCAAATCAAAGTTCTATCCGACAGAGAGCAAGGGGCACTTTCTTAAGACTTTTTGTGATTTGGTTCTAGCAGACCTCAAGAGGGTTGTGGGTCAAAAAAGACAATCCAAATGTAATCTGTCACAAACTGAGAGAAGAGCTCTCAAATCCCTAAAAAATAATAAAGACATCGTCATCCGAGCAGCCGATAAGGGAGGTGGTGTAGTTGTACAAAATAGGAAAGATTATTTAAAAGAAGCTTACAGAATTCTATCAGACCCGACTTACTATGGGGTGGTGAACATAGATGAATATAACCGAGCTGTTTCAGCCTACAAGGAGTTAATCCAAAAGGCTGCAGATCAGAACATATTAAATACTGCTGAAAAAAGATTTCTATCAGTCAATAATCCTCCCTTGGCATTTTTTTACCATCTGCCCAAAATTCATAAGAACCTAATTAATCCCCCTGGAAGGCCCATTATTTCAGGCATTGGCTCACTGACAGCCAATTTAGCTCACTACATTGATATATTAATACAGCCGTATGTCCTTGGTCTCAAAAGTCACCTCAGGGACTCGGCACAACTTATAGAAAACCTGGGGAGTATCCCATGGAAGGAGTCCTATATATTCATAACCATAGACGTGGCCGCATTATATTCAAATATACAACATCATTTGGGTCTGACCTGTCTCTCCTTCTTTTTGGAAAGTGATAACAGGATTCCCCAAGTCCAAAAGGAGTTTCTCTTGGAAAGCATGAGTTTCATTCTATACAACAATTTCTTCACTTTTGATGACAAATTGTACCATCAGCGCCTTGGCACGGCAATGGGGTCTAAAGCAGCTTGCTCATATGCAAACCTCTTTATGGGGCTGTTCGAGCTGGTCTTTGTAAGAAACGACCTGTATGGGAATAGCATTGTATTTTATAAAAGATTCATTGACGACCTATTTATCATCTGGGACTGTGACCACTCTGATGCTAGCATTTTCCTAGACAACCTGGATAAAAACGACTGGGGTCTAGCTTTTTCATCCACCCTACATAAAGAAGAGATCAATTTCCTAGATTTGACGATCTTCCATTCTAATGACAAGATTTGTACAAAAACCTATTTTAAGAAGGTGGATGCTAATGGGTACATTCACTACCATAGCGAACATTATGACAAATGGCTACAAAACATCCCTCTTAATCAGTACAAAAGGATTAGGAGGAATTGTTCGCAGGATGCGGATTTCAGGGTACAAGCAGGGACCCTCAGAAAGCGGTTTTTGGAAAAGGAGTACCCCAAGACTTTGATACAGAAGGCCTTTCAGGGGACTCATAGACTCAAACAGAGTGATCTCATTATGCCCAAGAGGGACCGGTCTGTCACAGAGCCTGCCCACAACAAGAAGTCATCAGACCTTACTCTGAATTTTATAACCACATACAGTAGAGACAATGGGGCCATAAGGAATACGTTGTTGAAACATTGGGACATCCTGCAGAATGATCCCATCCTCAAGCCCGTTCTGCCCATCAAACCAGGTGTCACCTTCAGACGGGCTCCCACAATCAAAAATATTATAGCACCAAGTCGCCTGGGGGCAAAGCCGGTGGGTCCCAAGGTCGCCCTCCCAGATGGATCATACAAATGTGGCACAAAGAATTGTTTGTGCTGCAGAAGTATTCAGCATAAGAAAACCACTTTTTGCTCCCTAGGGGGCTCTGAAATTTTTCATATTAAAAACCATCTAACTTGTCAATCCGATCATGTAGTCTATCTAGTTGATTGCATGTGCGGTAAACAATATGTGGGGAGGACAAGCCAGGCCCTCCATAATAGATTAAATTCACACCGCTATAACATTAGGATAGGTTTTATGCTGCATGGCCTCTCGAAACATTGTACGATTCAGCACAATAAATCTTTAGATTTCAAGATCACCCCCATCGAGCAGATTCCTCCAAATATCAGTAATAGGATGGAGGTTTTAAGTAAGAAGGAGACTTTTTGGATACACAGGCTGAACACTCTGAAGCCCTTTGGACTAAATGAAGTTACCGACCTTTTTTATTAAGTCCCCTTTATGAGCTCTTCCTTTTCCAACCTATGCCCAAAAGCTAGTTTTTATTGCATCTCCAGGGAACACTAGACTGTTGAGTTTTTTTCAACATCAGGTATATTCTTGGCACTAAATGAGAGTTTTTCTTCCAAAGGGGATACTTCCCCCCCTCCCCCCCCCCCCCCTTTTTTTAATATGGAATCAACCCTCAGGTTCTAGAATATCTTTCTGTAATTTTTTATGTATGTATTTATATGCATGTATTTGTTTGTATAATTTATACTTGTACGTGCGTCCAATTCAGATCCTTGTAAATATTTTTACATACCTGGTTTTTATATACCCAGTTTTATCTTATGGGGCTATTATCACTATCATCATTATCGGATCATTATTGTCATCACCATTTTTTAACAGATATTTATCTGGTTTTCACTTGGCCCACTTTTAAATATTTTCCAACGCTTTTATTCATTTTTTAAATATTTTCCAACGCTTTTATTCGTTTTATTTCATCATTTTTATTCCATTGTATACCCATCTATTCATGTGTATATATACATATATCATATTTGTTTTCCATTAGAATTATCGATCAGATCGATGGTCTCCTTGCCCGTCGTTTTTTTCACAAGCAGCACCTTCATATCAATATGTTTGTTTTTATACAATTTTTTTCCCTTTTTTTTTCCCTGATCACGATCACACTATCCATTATAGGTTCACCCATATGCACATGTGTCTATATCTTTGTGATCCCCTCCAGTATAGAATGCATTTTGTTCCAAATGCATTTCACTTCAAATTCATTTTATTTTTATTTTTTCCCGACAATCCCCCCTTTTTTTCCCCCAATAATACAATGAGTATATCTAGAAGACATTTCTTTAATATTTCATTCAGCTTTCATGAGTCTCAAACCGGAATACATTTGACTCCGGTACACAAAAAATCCGTAAAAAAGCAGGAACGCCTTCCCTACACTTCACTCCAGCGAAACATCCCGTTTTTACACACCCCTGTTTCACTCCAATATGACCCAGCAGGGATGTCCTCCCTTTTCACTTCACCCCTGTGAAATACCGGGGTCCCACATCACTGGTTCATCTCAGCATGTCTCCTCTCGAAGTTCACATCCCTTTTTGAGCGCACATCTCCTTTCATAGGGAGAAATCGCTTACTCCCCTCACGCCGCGCGTGCGCACTATAATCTTTCCCACGGTCTGAACCCATTTGACCCTTCACTGCAGGGAAGCCGCTTTCTTTGCAAGCGCTCCCCTTTGGTTTTTGCCTGCGGGCGCGTCACCCTTGTAGAATCTAACAGTTTTATTCACGTTTTTCACACCATCCCTAAATATAATGTGTTTAAAATCCCAGAGCGTTCACTCACATATATATATATATATATATTATAATTTTTCATTACAAAACCGGGTAGATGAAGAATTCTTATGTCACCCTTTGTGAGCCTCTCTGTTCTGGTATGGTTCTAGAGCAGAGTAATGGTGAATGAGGCAGATTCTTTATGTTCTTTTCGATACCTTCCTCTGTAGGTTCAAGTCCCTCGTTGCTTTCCTTTTTTTTCCAAAAAGCTTCCCCCCCCCCCTTTTTTTCTCTTTTTTCCCGAAGAATTACAATTAGAGAGGACATACAATTTCATGGGAAGGGTGATAATGGAGAAATTAATTGCAGCCTCTATAGAAAACCCATATCAGGCAACTCGCTACTACATGCGGGAAGTTGCCATCCAAAACATGTCATAGATAACATCCCTACAGGTGAATATGTCCGTGCTAGGAGGTGTTTCAACACCCAAAATAGTTTTGAGGTGGAATGCGACATTATTGAAAAAAGGTTTTTAGCAAGAGGTTATAAATTGAAAAATCTTCAAAAAGCCAAAGTCAAGGCGAGTAAAGTGAGTAGGTCACAATATTTGGACATGAATAAAATCAAAGACAGTCCCCAGAAGGAATTGTCAGTTGTTTTTTCAACAACATATAGTAAGAACTATTATGATGTAATTAAAATTATCAAAAAATATTTACCCATTTTATCTACAGATGACACATTATATCAAATCCTAAAAAATGGAGTTAAATTTGTTTCAAAAAGGAACATTACATTGGGATCCATGTTATCACCAAGTGATCACATGAACAGGTGCGGTTCCACTAACGGGGAAAAAAATACTGGCAATTGGTTACCTAGTACAGGTTCGTTTAAATGTGGCCACAGATCGTGTGGACTATGCGGTTATATGTTAAATGTAAAGGATTTTTCTTCATTTACAGATAAAAAAACTTATAAGATAATGTCACTAATAAACTGCAGTTCAGACCATGTAGTTTATTTAATATCTTGTACCATTTGTCAGCTACAATATATAGGCAGCACTTGTCGTTCCCTCAGAAAGAGGATATCTGAACACATCTATGATGTGAATAATGCCACCACGAGAAAATTATCAGGAGCGTCTCAACATTTTCGCGACGCACATGCAGGTAATTTGAAAGGCATGAAAGTTAATGCCATTGAAAAAATCAAACTACCTAGAAGAGGTGGAACTTTGAAAGATATCCTTTTTCAGAGAGAAATAAAATGGATGTTTTTAATGGGCACAAGATTTCCTAAGGGTTTAAATAAAAGAAATGAATTGATGTTTGCATATTAATCTTGCTTAAATACTATGTATGTATATAAGTGTTATGGCACTATATGGAGTGATCCAACTTAATGGGTTAATGTTTTTGTAATTGTCTTGCTCTCTCCTTCCATTTGATCACATGTTTGGGTTCAGCCCTTTTTAAACAGTTCTGTGACTAGATGGTTTAGAGACTGAATAAGAACTGGATGTTCGAAACGCGTCCTCTCTGACATGGGCTTAACCACTATAGCATGGACTTTTTAATGACAAGAAAATAAAGAAGTTTTTATTTTAAAGAACAAGATGCCTGGAGTTTTGTGCTGGTGAAATCCCCTAATCACTTTCTATGTATATGGACTGGCTCTCCAAACCTTTTCTCCGTGCACAGCCCAGGATTACTGGCTTCCATTGCACAGGTGAGCTGGGCAAAAAACCTTTTATACAGTCCTGGATGGAGTATGCTGAGCCTTGTACTTCTTCAGCTGCTGTCTGTCTGTATGGAGGAGAGCAGACAACAGCTGCAGAATGGCAAGGCACAGCATGCTCCATTCACTAGTGTATGCAGGAGAGCAGACAGCAGCTGCAGAACTACAAGGCTCAGCATACTCCATCCAGGATTGTATGCAGGAGTTTTTTGCCTACCAAAAAAATGACGTGGGCTTCGCCATATTTTTGTATGCTAGCCAGGTACAGCAGGCAGCTACGGCCTGCCCCCAACCCCCAGCTGCCTATTTGTACCCGACTGTGAACTAAAAATATAGGGAAGCCCGTTTTTTTTATTGCACTTATTTCATGAAATAATTAAAAAACAAATGACGTAGGCTTCGCCAAATTTTTGTGTCCAGCCGGGTACAACTAGGCAGCTGGGGATTGGAATTCGCAGCACAGGTTAGCCCGAGGTTTCTGGGTGCCTCTGCTGCAAATTACAATCCGCAGCCGCCCCAGAAAATGGTGCATTCATAGAAGCGCCATCATCTGGCGCTGTATCCAACTCTTCCAACAGCCCTGGTGACGGTGGCTTGCTGGGTAATAAGGGTTAATACTGGCTTTGTTTTACTAGCTAGTATTAAGCCAGAGATTCTTAATGTCAGGCAAGTTTTATTAGGCCATTAAGAATCTCCAATAAAGGGTTAAAAAAAAAAGACACCACACAGAGAAAAAATACTTTAATAGAAATAAATACACAGACAGATTAGAGACTCCATGTTTATTACTCCCTCGCATCCCTCCACGATCCTGCTCTTCTGTCTTCTTTCTCCTTCAACATATGCAGCTCTGCTACATCTGCGCTGCATATGAATCAGCATGAAAGAAGGCGGTGCTATTCTCCGAGCTGCTGCTCGTGAGTGGTGACGTCACCACTGACAAGCGCGTTGCTATAGCAATGGTGATCTCCGTTATCGACCGGCTGTGGCAGCTGGTTTATAACGGAACGGGGAAGCAGACCGGGTACCCGACCGCGTGTCAGAGCATGTCCCCGGTACACGGCAATACACAAACGATCACCACGTACTGGAGAGACGCACTCGCAGGTCCTACATGACGCGTCATAGTCATGTGACCAGTCTTAGCCAATGAGATAACAGACACGTGACTGGTCACATGGCTATTTTGACGTCACGATAGGTCCTGCATCACTGCTGGCAGTGCTGGTTACCGGGAGGATTCAGCGATCATCAGATGGAATAGCGTCAGGAGACAGAGTGCAGGACGCGTCGCGGGGACCGGTAAGTGTTATGGCAATGTTTATTAACTGTATGTGTACATTTATAATATGTTTTTATGTGTTTGTGATTGCCTCCCATTGTTTCCTATGGGTTTGAGTGGTTCACCGCGACCGGTTCGCTCATCTGTAATTGTGAGTAATGGTGTATTCATCTTGCTATATTTGGATGTTCCGCCCAGCCATTTTGGCTGCTGATTTGCAGCCAATAAACATGGTGGGCTTCTTAACCAATGACAGTAATGGCTCAGCCATCTTGGTTTTGGCATTACTGTGATTGGCTGGCCGTTCAGCGTCATAGGGTCTATAAAAGACCTTCTACTGCCATTTTGCGCACATTGCTTCCGGATGCAGCATTGCATCAGCGTAGGGATAGAGAGAGCAGCTGCTAGGGAGCGTGTAGGCCTCTTAACACAAAAAGACCTTTCCAGGGCTGCCTACAGTGTAGGTCAGTGTAGCATTTGAAGGGACACATTTCCAAGCAGGGATAGTGTTTAAAACAGTGTGTCACTACCTCCATAGTACTGTCCAGAAATTAGTATATAATAGCTCTTTTAAGAGCTGATAGCACTGAACAAAATCACAGCAGGGAGGGAATAGATTGTGGATTAGGTAGGGAATCTGGATCTGTTTCCACAATAGTTAGGGTTTCACAGACTGACTTGTGCTGTCTATCTACATCAGCCACATTCATACGTTGCTAGTGGCTTTTGCAAATAATTACAAAGCAGTACACTAGCAATCAATGCTGCCTGGTACAAAGTACTCACTTGTACTTTCTCAACAATCTTTTTGGGGTCCAAGTTTGCTTGACTTGAGCTATCAACATAGGCAAATATGTCTGCAAAACCCTAAATGACAAAAAAAGCAGTTCTTTAGGGACAGAGACCTGGACATGGTGTTGTCAGTGGTGGGCGACAAGGCACTGAGTCTGTGTCAGGTCAGAAGAAGCTTGATGCATCCACTATGTTCCTTGCCAAATTTTCCGGTCTGGAACGTAAACGTCTGTTGAAGCCAGAACAGCGAGAGCAGATTTGTCTTGAATGGCAGACAAGGCCTCTTCGCATTTGTCAAGCAGCAACCAATCTTCCTTGACCACACACTCTACTATGGATACACAGAAGGCTGGCCCATCCAATTCTCAACCTGGTCCTCCTTCCTCCCTCCATCATCAGTCACGGGAGACACATGACCCCAAGCTTGGCCACTCTAAGGATCTGTTTTGTACGTATACTTTGGTTAGTTCTGGCCTCTTGCCATGCAGCATTGAAGAGGGACATGAGGAGGTGGCGTGTATTGATACGCAAATATTTGAGGACCTACAGCCAGAAGAAAGCCGCTTTGAGGAACATGATTTACTGTCTCCAGTGGTGGAGGCTGATGATGATGATGAGATACAATTGCTATCAAGTCAGGCTACAATCTCAAATGGGAAGGAGGATGAGATGGAAGACGAGGTGGTCGATGATGACTTCACTGTTCTGACCTGCACCATTGACATGCATAGCCAGCATAGCAACACAGAAGAAGACAGATATGCAGCACCAACACAGGCACCAAGGAGTAGTGGTTTGTCCAAAGTGAGAACTGGGTCAACTGTTCCTAATAGCACCCCCACTGTGGCCCAAGTCAGGGCAAGAGGGCATTGAGCCGCTGTCTGGAATTTTTATTCTGAAAGTCCTTCAGAGAAAAAAACTGTAATCTGTAGCATCTGCCATACCAAGTTGAGCAGAGGCCAGGGCAAAGGCAACTTGAGCACCACCAGTATGTGGAAACACATGGCAGCTAAGCACCCCAGTAGGTGAGCAGAACACTAGGGTAACAAATTTGTATCTGCGGGTCAAACGACTGCCATGTCACCTGTGCTACATCCTTCACAATCTGCTGTCTAGGAAGCAGGCATTCATACATCCCTCCCACAAGGTGCAATTGCACAGACACAGCAAATATTAACCACATCCACTTCCTTGTACCAGAGAAGCGTAAATATCTAGCCATGCACCCACAGACACAAAACCTAAACTCACACATTGCCAAATTGCTAGTGTGACGCCCTGGACTATCCAGGTTGTCCCAGGTAGTCACACACAACACCACACCCCCTCCCGGTTAGGTAACACCAGCCAAACTAAAACCCTTGTCACCACCCTCAAGGTTTGATTTCCACACCAGGGGGGCGGAGCAAGGTGGTTGGCTCCGCCCACCGAGAAGTTCACAGGCCTGGAGGCGGAAAACACAGGAGTCTAGCTCGGGCTCTAGAGGAGTCAAGTTCAAGTAGGAGTGTAGAGCAGACAAGTTCACAGGCAGACCTGCGCTGAGGCCTGCCAAAGACTACTCCGGTGGCTGGGTCGGAGCCCAGTCACCATTGGCAAGGAGGCAGATGGTGGTGGCCACCTGCAGGAGACCGGAAAAATGACCGGTGGAACCGTAAGGGACCGAGACAGGGTAGTGGCCCGCCGGAACCGAACCGGGGAGCCAACTGGATACTGAAGCACCAGGCAGGGTACTTAGACCCAGTACAAAGCCCTTAACTGACAGGGCCGAGTCGAATCAACTGATTGCGGGCTGGACTTAAGGACCTATCCCACACAAGTCCCTTTAGAAGACAACAGCCCAACCATACAGGGTAAAGCCACCGCCAAGGCATAGAGACCCAAAGGGCCACCATCTGTGGGCAAACGGGCTCCTCCGGCATATACCAGTCGACCAGTCGGGTAGCGGACTACCGGTGTCTAGGCATAGGAGTCAAAACATTTACACACAGAGGTGCAGGAGAAAGGCAGAAACCACCAACCTAGCCTGAAAGAAGCTGCAGTTGGCTGCGGGCCCTGTTCATCACTCTGTTTGGTTTACCAGAGACTCCAGTGTCTTGTGTAGAGATGAGCGAACCAGCCGTGGTTCGGCTCGAGTTTGGTTCGTCGAACGGAGGTCTCGTTCGAGTTCAGTTCGGCGAACGTTTGATGAACCGAACTTGAACCGCATAGGAAACAATGGCAGGCAATCACAAACACATAAAAACACCTAGAAAACACCGTCAAAGGTGTCCAAAAGGTGACAAACAACTCACAACACAAACACATGGGAAAGTGACAAGGACATATACTCATGCGAAAACAAAGGAGCTGGACAAGGAAAAAGAGGAGGAGACACAGATATGAGTATATGAAAGGGAACATCGATGCCATTACTGTGCAACTTGAGCCCTGCTCATTTTAGGCTTCCAATCTGGATAAATTGCCTGAGCTCACCACGTACGCCTTGGGGATCTTGTTGTGTCCCGCAGGCAGCGTTTTCTCGGAACGTGTCCTCAGTGCTGCTGGGGGTGTGCTGACAGCTAAGCACACGCATCTGTCCACTGACAATGTGGACAGACTAACGTTTACCAAGATGAACAAGTCATGGCTCTCAGACGACTTTTCTTCCCCTGGGTCATCCGGGGGAGATGAAAGGCACGTGTATTTTTGAGAATGCTTCATGCAAAGCATCTTTTTCATCTTGAAAATGGGGTCAACTGATGTCAGTCAAGTGGGGTGTGTGTGGCCCAATTAGTGGAAACGAGGGAGACTGTGGTTGGAGTCCCCTTGCTGTGTTTGTAAAAGAACCAAGATGAACAAGTCATGGCTCTCAGAGGACTTTTCTTCCCCTGGGTCATCCAGGGGAGGTGAAAGGCATGCGTATTTTTGAGAGTGCTTCATGCAAAGCATCTTTTTCATCTTGAAAATGGGGGTCAACTGATGCCAGTCAAGTGGGGTGTGTGTGGCCCAATTAGTGGAAACGAGGGAGGCTGTGGTTGGAGTCCCCTCGCTTTTGAAAAAAGAACCAAGATGAACAAGTCATGGCTCTCAGAGGACTTTTCTTCCCCTGGGTCATCCGGGGGAGATGAAAGGCACGTGTATTTTTGAGAGTGCTTCATGCAAAGCATCTTTTTCATCTTGAAAATGGGGTCAACTGATGCCAGTCAAGTGGGGTGTGTGTGGCCCAATTAGTGGAAACGAGGGAGACTGTGGTTGGAGTCCCCTCGCTTTTGAAAAAAGAACCAAGATGAACAAGTCATGGCTCTCAGAGGACTTTTCTTCCCCTGGGTCATCCGGGGAGATGAAAGGCACGTGTATTTTTGAGAGTGCTTCATGCAAACCATCTTTTTCATCTTGAAAATGGGGTCAACTGATGCCAGTCAAGTGGGGTGTGTGTGGCCCAATTAGTGGAAACGAGGGAGACTGTGGTTGGAGTCCCTCGCTGTGTTTGTAAAAGAACCAAGATGAACAAGTCATGGCTCTCAGAGGACTTTTCTTCCCCTGGCTCAGCCAGGGGAGGTGAAAGGCACGCGTATTTTTGAGAGTGCTTCATGCAAAGCATCTTTTTCATCTTGAAAATGGGGTCAACTGATGCCAGTCAAGTGGGGTGTGTGTGGCCCAATTAGTGGAAATGAGGGAGACTGTGGTTGGAGTCCCCTCGCTGTGTTGGTAAAAGAACCAAGATGATGAACAAGTCATGGCTCTCAGAGGACTTTTCTTCCCCTGGGTCATCCAGGGGAGGTGAAAGGCATGCGTATTTTTGAGAGTGCTTCATGCAAAGCATCTTTTTCATCTTGAAAAGGGGGGTCAACTGATGCCAGTCAAGTGGGGTGTGTGTGGCCCAATTAGTGGAAACGAGGGAGACTGTGGTTGGAGTCCCCTTGCTGTGTTTGTAAAAGAACCAAGATGAACAAGTCATGGCTCTCAGAGGACTTTTCTTCCCCTGGGTCATCCAGGGGAGGTGAAAGGCATGCGTATTTTTGAGAGTGCTTCATGCAAAGCATCTTTTTCATCTTGAAAATGGGGGTCAACTGATGCCAGTCAAGTGGGGTGTGTGTGGCCCAATTAGTGGAAACGAGGGAGGCTGTGGTTGGAGTCCCCTCGCTTTTGAAAAAAGAACCAAGATGAACAAGTCATGGCTCTCAGAGGACTTTTCTTCCCCTGGGTCATCCGGGGGAGATGAAAGGCACGTGTATTTTTGAGAGTGCTTCATGCAAAGCATCTTTTTCATCTTGAAAATGGGGTCAACGGATGCCAGTCAAGTGGGGTGTGTGTGGCCCAATTAGTGGAAATGAGGGAGACTGTGGTTGGAGTCCCCTCGCTTTGAAAAAAGAACCAAGATGAACAAGTCATGGCTCTCAGAGGACTTTTCTTCCCCTGGGTCATCCGGGGGAGATGAAAGGCACGTGTATTTTTGAGAGTGCTTCATGCAAAGCATCTTTTTCATCTTGAAAATGGGGTCAACTGATGCCAGTCAAGTGGGGTGTGTGTGGCCCAATTAGTGGAAACGAGGGAGACTGTGGTTGGAGTCCCCTCGCTGTGTTTGTAAAAGAACCAAGATGAACAAGTCATGGCTCTCAGAGGACTTTTCTTCCCCTGGCTCAGCCAGGGGAGGTGAAAGGCACGCGTATTTTTGAGAGTGCTTCATGCAAAGCATCTTTTTCATCTTGAAAATGGGGTCAACTGATGCCAGTCAAGTGGGGTGTGTGTGGCCCAATTAGTGGAAATGAGGGAGACTGTGGTTGGAGTCCCCTCGCTGTGTTTGTAAAAGAACCAAGATGATGAACAAGTCATGGCTCTCAGAGGACTTTTCTTCCCCTGGGTCATCCAGGGGAGGTGAAAGGCATGCGTATTTTTGAGAGTGCTTCATGCAAAGCATCTTTTTCATCTTGAAAAGGGGGGTCAACTGATGCCAGTCAAGTGGGGTGTGTGTGGCCCAATTAGTGGAAACGAGGGAGACTGTGGTTGGCGTCCCCTCGCTGTGTTTGTAAAAGAACCAAGATGAACAAGTCATGGCTCTCAGAGGACTTTTCTTCCCCTGGGTCATCCAGGAGTGGTGAAAGGCATGCGTATTTTTGAGAGTGCTTCATGCAAAGCATCTTTTTCATTTTGAAAAGGGGGGTCAACTGATGCCAGTCAAGTGGGGTGTGTGTGGCCCAATTAGTGGAAACGAGGGAGATTGTGGTTGGAGTCCCCTCGCTGTGTTTGTAAAAGAACCAAGATGAACAAGTCATGGCTCTCAGAGGACTTTTCTTCCCCTGGCTCAGCCAGGGGAGGCGAAAGGCACGTGTATTTTTGAGAGTGCTTCATGCAAAGCATCTTTTTCATCTTGAAAATGGGAGTCAACTGATGCCAGTCAAGTGGGGTGTGTGTGGCCCAATTAGTGGAAACGAGGGAGACTGTGGTTGGAGTCCCCTTGCTGTGTTTTACATGCTTTTAGAAGGGCATGACATGGCTTAGAGGTTGACTTTCAGCATCTGCAAACTGTTGGCTACCAAAATGCTTCCTTTCCAACCTTTTTAACTGAGGATTTTCGAGACCTTATGCCCATCGCAGTGCCCCAAGAGCCGATGCCCAGGCGCCACTCCTTCTCCAACAAAGGCGTGCACGCGCTACACCAGCATGTCGCACCAAACATCACCGCTTCTTTGAGAAACTCTGACATCACTCCTGACAGGTTAGTGTGACTAATATCTAGGCACAGACGCGACGCGCGCATGCGCTGTTCGCGCCTTCTGTGTGGGTGGCCGCCGGGCGCTTCTGGGATGAATAGTTGGATGACGCACATCCTCCCCCTGTTCCTCCACGTGGTGCCCTGTGGCCGCCGCCCTGGAAGGCGGGACATCATGACGCGGAGTGCGCCGATTTGCTGTTGGATCCCTGTCATGCATTTATAAACCCACATCCTATGCACTATGGCCAAGCCTCCTGACGAAGCCACGCCCGGTGAAACGCGCGTCGAGGCCACGCCCACCGCCACCAGCCTGCCTGCCTGCTAGTATTTTCAATCATGTCTCAAGGTAATTTCCCTTAAACTGTATATCTAGTTGACATGTCACCCTAGCGCTTGCAAAGGGAGAGTAAACACATTGGGGACTATTATTTGCCTACTCTTAATTATATGCTTTCCCTATCTGCCTCGCCTCTGGTTTTGATATTAACCCTTTGGCTCTAGCAGCTTCACTATATCTGCTGGTGGTGTTTGTGCAATTCTGTGTGTCTGTCGAATTTTAGATCTTTTTGTCATTACTGTCTGTCCTTGTGTCACATGCACTTTAATTAAAAATGGATTTTGTATTTCACTAAGCACTTGTTCTTGGTCTCTTTTTTTACCAGTGGTCTTCCTCCCATCCTATCTACTGGTGTTTTTTGACCACTGGGACTTTCTTTGGTTAGGCGTTACATGTCGCTGACTGCGCAATGGGTTACTATGGGGAGAGATGGAGAAGGGTCTGCTGTACAAGTCTTGCTGTCCCCACGAGTTGTATCAATCCTTTCTCTGTATGTAGAAGTTAATACACTGCTTCTGCCTCCTCAACCTCATGTGGGTCCTTCACCTCAGCCCAAAACCTGTGTGGTCAGGGCACCCTTCCTTGTAACTGCGCACAAGGAATACCACACACCTCCTTACTATGCTGGCAGCAGAGCTCAATGCCATCATGCGGTCAAATGTTTACTTTGAAATGTATGGGAAATGTGAGTCACACCGCTGAGAAGTTGTGGACGGTTAGCTCTGGAGACCAAGTTTCATCAATGGTTGTCTCCACTCAACCAGCAGCCAGGGAAGGCCGGGTGTGACAATGATGCAAACATGGGTGCGGCCCTTCGCCGTGACAATGTGACACACGTGCCTTGTGTGGCTCACGTGTTTGAACCTGGTTGTCCAGCAATTTTTAAAGCACTATCCTGGCCTACATGGCCTTCTGCAGAGGGCACGGTGTAACGCCTTCCTTAATCCACACACTCAGATGGGCTGTAAAGGATAGGCTAGAGGGAAGCCACTCACCAAGCAGGACCTCCAGAACCCTGAAACCCTTTAACCCCTATACAGGGATTAGGAATTACACAGGGCCCAAGGTGATCAATACCTGTGGAAGGCTGCAGTTCCAGAGAAGAGTAGTCAGGGACAAAACATTAATTGAGGAACAGGAACAGAATGGGACGGCCAGGACTTAATCAGAAAACAAGCAGAGGTGAAATGCGGATCGGCCAACAAGGTACATAAACAGCAAGCAGGAAAAGTAGTCAGGTAACAAGCACACAAAATCATAAAACTGATCTGGGGGTAAAAGTAACCAGAGGTTCATAGCTATGTCCGGCAGTGGTCTGCAAAAAGGATGGGCATAAAAAAGGGTGTGGTGTCTTCCCATTGGTTGTAGCTGAATGATGGTACTTCATCTGTGAGATACCCACCACCTACATTCAGCCAGAGATTCTGCATCTGTCAAGGTAATGCAGCCCAGTGGGTGAGCATAACCTGCGTCCACCTGCGCCGCTGGCAATAACTTCTCTCCCATCATCAGCACTATGCATGAAAGGAACACGTTGTCACCTGGCGACCGGAGTACAAATTAACGGAGCGTACTCCATTGATGACTTAACCGCAGTGTGCGGCAATGATGCAAACCTGGCTGCGGGCCATCGTCAGGGCAATGTGACACACGTGCCTTGTATGGCTCACGTGTTGAATCTAATTCTCCAGCAATTTTGAAAACACCATCCCGGCCTACATGGCCTTGTGCAGCGGGCACCCTCGCTATGTGCTCACTTCCATCGTTCGCACACAGCAGCTCAAGAACTTTCGTCGCTACAGAAGTCTTTAGGTCTGGTGGTTAAACTCCTGAAATGCGATGTGCCGACACGCAGGAATTTGAATCTGCACATGTTGCAGCATTTGTGGCAGCACCGCCGAACCCTGCTGCAATACGTTATGACATATAGCCTGGCCTAACTTGATCCAGAGGTGGTGCAGATCACGCTGCTGGAGTGGTGTCAGATCAAGGACCTATGCACCCTTCTACACAGTTTACAAATGTCGACGAAGATGTTTAGCACTGGCAATGCCATTCTCAGCGTGACAATTCTGGTCATCTACATGATGGAGCACACTGTAAGCATTATTCGGAGTCAGGTGTTGGGACAAGAGGAAGGGGAGGAAGTACAGGAGGAAGGGATAACAAGATCTACGAGGTCCAGATGGTCAGCGGCACCTAATCGGCAGTCATGGTGGGAGAGAGGGATTAACAAGGGCGCATAGTATCAGCAAAAAGTGTTGAGGAAGGTGCAGGAGCCCATGAAGAAATGGAGGACGAACTGGCAATGGGCATGGAAGACTCAGCAGATGAGTGAGAGCTTGCTCACATTACGGTTGTGCGAGGTTGGGGGGAGAGGGCAGAGGAAGGAGGCACGATTCTCACCTCTCTGCCACCAACACACCAAGGACTTGGTCCTCCTGGATGCACAAGACACATGAGCGCCTTCTTGCTGCACTACCTACAACATGACCCTCGGATTGTACGAATTCTAAGTAATGTTAACTACTGGGTTGCCACACTGTTAGATCCCTGGTACAAGACAAAATTTGGAGAAATAATTCCTGCCATAGAAAGGGACGCACGTATACAGGAGTATCTGCAGAAGGTGGTACGCAATCTTAGATCTGCTTTTACACTAAACACCAGTGCTGCACAGAGTGAATCTCAACGCTTTGTCATGGATAGGAGGAAATGGTCTTTTACTTGTCCACATCTGAGGGACCGAGGGCTGGCTGCTGTGCTGAGATGGCATTGAGTACGGTGTCCCTGCAGAGTTGCACTTTTGGTCATATACAAAATGAGTTGAAAAAGGACAGATGCTGGTGGAAAGGGGAACAGGTGTGTTGGAAAGGGGAAAAAAGTTTTTGTCCGTGGGTTTAGTGGTTAAGCAAAAGTAACATTTGCTGAAGAAACATCATCTGTTACGGTGGGACTGGCAGATTTGGATAAGGTGGTATATACTATGTTACCGCTATATAACGAAAATTAATAAGAAAAGAAAGAGAAAGGTATATATCCCCATCAGCAGTCAATGTCCACCATTGTCCCAGATGGAAAAGGAGAGGTTGGCAACTGGAAGGTTAGGTGGAGGATACAGAGCTGTGTGGCTATGAAACTAATAGTAGCCTGAACCGAGTTAGACGCCACTCAAATCTGGAGACTGGGAGCCCTGTTAGCGTCACAGGGTCCACACGCCCACCCAGCCGAGGAACTCCCTGTTAACATCACAGGGGCCATTGAGTACGCTGACCGTGTGCATTGGGGCCACACCTGTGGACAGCAGGCGCATCAGCAGGCCTGTTAATGCCACTAGGCTGCACAAGCAGGACTGGTAGGACAGGAGCTGGTCTTAACCGTTCTGCGTTACCAACTGTGGTGGCGGCCTGCATCGACGCCCTAACCCTGCCTACCTCTGGCCTAAAGCCGCAATGGGTTCAACACATGGAGGTGTGCTCTTTCGGAGCATAATAGAAGACTGCGCACCTCCTTGTTGGCTCCAGCCCGTTTTATAACCTGTGTCCGCCCCAAACCAGGGTGGACCACAATGCACCTCCTGGAGACAAAAGCAGAATGACACGTCAAGAGTGGCATAACTAGCGTCCTATTTGGAACCGCAACTTCAATAATGACCTCATGGCTGCCACGACACAAACACCTCACCAGTCATCGTCTGACCATCAATAATGAGGTGACAAGTCATAGGGGCGGGCCTCTGCAAGCCATTTGGGAGTGGCCTGGCCACATCGTCACGACACCTGATGCCCTGTGGTCTATATGGGCCCCCCACATCAGGGGCAGGGCTAAAGAGTTCATTACCGGACCTAGGCTCTGATGCAGTAAGTGCCTGAGCATGCTCAGTAGCATGAAATACAGTCTCTGAAAAAAGACTATCAGCTTTAGCATGGTGTCTAGGCACAAAACAGGACTTAGACCCGGCACGGAGTGCAAGTACCTGTGCAAAGAGGCTTTTCGCACTAAGTGTGGGAGCATGCGCTGTATCCCGAAATGAAGACTTAGCCTCAAGAATGGCACAGTCAGGCTGAGCATACTCACTAGGCGAAACACTGTAGTTAGGCTGCGGCTGAGGTAAATCGGCACATGCATGCGCACTACCTGCCTCTCCACACTTAGACGTGGAGGAGAAATTGCTCTTCGGGTGTGGACTTGGAGATGCTGTCTATGAACAGAAGGAAAAGCTAAAGGTGTGTGTTACAGCAAGGAGCCACCGCGGAAACACTTCGTTCAGTTGTGAGGGGAGTCGTTTTGGAGTTTGGTGAGGAGTACCGTAACGCCAGTGAGCAGCATCCTGTGTCACAGACCAACATTCTTACGGTGCTGTCTATACTGCTTACCGTGAGAGGAGCGTAAAGTCTGTATTTCTGGCAACTGGACATCACAGTACCCGGGTACGGTAGGCTGTGCCCAGACAATAATGCGGGCACGCAACACTTTGTTTTATTAGCAAAACACATATCTGTTCTGGGTAGGCCGACTATTTATAGACAATAAGACTTGCTGCCTCTGCACTGGCAAATTGCCACGTACAGTTTAAATCATAGAGGGACAGCGACACATGTTTGCATTGACTGTTGATTTTCAATATTTCCATGACTGTGTTGCAGAGCTGTGTGGTTTGCATTCACACTGTTATCATCTGCCTTATCTGTGAGGCTTCAGCTAACAAGGGTATTCAGGGGGGGTAATGTGTTTTGTCTATGTTTAGGTAGATAACTGGGAAGCTCTTGTGATGCGCCACTGGTAAGTCGTGTTCGCACACACACACACAAACACACAATTACTGCTATGCAGAGGGATTAACAGGTAGTAAGATACAGAATAGATTGTTCAATTATTTAAATTGTATGCATGGTTCTTATTGTTTGTTTTGGTAAAGTTAAACAATCATTTATCAACCCAACTGACTAGAGTCCTTTTCCTGTTGCATGGTTTTGCTGCATACTGGGGAGCCCACCCTGTACACGACTTAAAATGAAGCATAAGTCGCAATGTGAATTTCACTGTGTTACAATGCGGCCTAGCGTGCCTGTGCAACCACCGCCTGCCCCATCAAGTGCATCTGCGTGCTCTTCATCCTCTGTGACTGTGGAGACAGCAGTCTCACATGGTTTTTCACACTGAACTTCCACCCATTTACACGCAACAGGGAGTGTGATTGGCAGGTCATCACTTGTTTTGGAAGTGGAAACAGATGGTATTGTTGAGCTGTCAGACATCGAGAAAACCAACATTGGATGCAGGCTACATTATATCCACACCTGCACCTTCGTCACAGATTGGCTGGACTACCTGCAGTTAATAATTGCATTCCAGAAATGGAAAGGAGTGTAGAATGCACATGTGTTGTACCTTGCTTGGCAGCAAAGGAACACTAACTTAGTATTACAGACAATTTTAGGAAGGCAGAAAAAGAGTCAGCTCTTTGGGCAAATTAAATAGCGTGGCAAAAGTGGACAGGTGGGTACAGTGGCCGTGTTCTGTGGGTACCAGGACAGTAAAGGAAGCCTCACTTTCTATCCCTCCGAATGATCAAATGCAGCAAGGAATTCCCTGAGTTTGCTATAAAATTAGCGTAGCAAAATGTGCATGAGGGTGTCATGCAGAGGTGCTGCAAATAGCTTTTCACCAGTGGGACACTAATGGAAGTCCAACAGCCACTTTTAGGATGCCACTAAGTTTACTCAGTGTTTGTTAGTATAATGGCTTAGTAACAATGAGTCTGCGTGTGCAATGCAGAGGTGCTGATAATAGATTTGCAATAGTGGGACACTAATGGAAGTCCAACAGCCACTTTTTGTATGCCACTAAATGGCAGAATTTTGTGCTATTATTATAGCTTGTTAAAAACAGAGCAGGAGGGTGTCATGCAGAGGTGCTAGAAATAGCTTGGCACCAGTGGAACACTAATGGAGTACAACAGCCACTTCTTGTATGCCACTAAATGGCAGCATTTTTTGCTATTATTATAGCTTATTAAAAACAGAGCAGGAGGGTGTCATGCAGAGGTGCTAGAAATAGCTTGGCACCAGTGGGACACTAATGGAGTACAACAGCCACTTCTTGTATGCCACTAAATGGCAGCATTTTTTGCTCTTATTATAGCTTATTAAAAACAGAGCAGGAGGGTGTCATGCAGAGGTGCTAGAAATAGCTTGGCACCAGTGGGACACTAATGGAGTTTACTCAGTGTTTGCTAGTATAATGGCTTAGTAAGAAGGAGTTTGAGTGTGCAATGCAGAGGTGCTGCACATAGGTTTGCACCAGTGGGACACTAATGGAAGTCCAACAGCCACTTTTAGGATGCCACTAAGTTTACGCAGTGTTTGCTAGTATAATGGCTTAGTAAAAATGAGTTTGGGTGTGCAATGCAGTGGTGCTGCAATTAGATTTGCACTAGGAGGACACTAATGGAAGTCCAACAGCCACTTTTAGTATGCCACTAAGTTTACTCAGTTCAAAAACAGGAGGACAAAGTGGATCATATGCAAAAATATCAAGTGTATTTAATAGGTAGTTCAGAGGTTTAAATACAGACAAGTACCGTGGAGAAGATAAAAGGCATGAAAGTTTGCCGGCACACAACACCTTATAGAGAATGCTGTTAGTACATGGTAACATACATAGAAGGCTGCACAGGCAGATAAAGTAACACAGAGCGGTACAATGTCAATAAGTAGTTAACACAAGTAACATACCCAGTACAGCCTAATTACCAAAGAATCAGAACATAAAGTGCCAGCAGTGCAGAGGGCAGAGGTCTGGAGACCCCCCTAGGAAGGGTAACGCGCGTTTCGCGTCTTTAGGGTAACACGCTTCATCAGACCTTGAGGGGTAAAGATTCCACCGTTACCGGAACTTATAAATGGACCAGGTGATCGGTCACATGACGTTCACCAGCAAATGGATGGTGAGAATAGCGGCGCATGCGCAGTCAGCGCGGGCGTCCAGGAGAGCGCGCACGGCGTCAGACAGAGCGCGCACGAGAGGGGGCGCAGCTCCCAGTCGTGCACGCCGCTACCTTGGAGACGCCGCCGAGCAGACCAGGACGCCAAGCGCAGGCCGCGCAAGCGCACAGCACACCATACATGTCAGAAAAGGGGTAAACTAGAAAATGTGTGCTATACACATAACTGATTTAAGAGCAGTCGGACATAATTAATAAGCCATAAAAAGGTATCATATAGAGAGATCAAGAGTTGTATAAATCCAGTAGTAGGCATCATAATGGATATCCATGGCAATTATTTTCAGAGTCCAAGGCGTTCAAAAATGTTGCTTTCAAGCTGACAATGATGGCTGCATACCGGTCAAGAAAACGGAGGAAAGAGACTATAAGGAAAAAACAATAAGAAAGAAATAGTAAAAATTAAAAACAATTAAAAAGATGGAATTTTGGGACACATGCCAGTCCTAAAAAATGTAAAAGGGTGAGGGACGGGCACGCGTACCAAAAAAGGGGGGGGGGGGAGGGGAGAGGGAAAACTACAGGAAAGGGGCGAAACTCAGGGACTCATTCAAACCAGCCGGGGTCATAGAGCACAAAATGGTAATCCATTTTGTTTCTCTTTGAGCAAGAATTTTTCTGATATTACCGCCTCTACTACTGATATGAATTACGTCTATGCCCTTGATCTTAAGGGACTTACTATTACAGTCATGATGGCTGCGAAAATGTCGGGGTAACGTTTTAAGAGTAGTGATGTCCACCACCGCCTTGGCCGCACCAATGTCTCTCACATGTTCACGGACCCTGACTCGAAGTTCCCGCGAAGTCAAACCTATATATACCCTGGGACAACCGCAAGTGGCATAATAGACCACATTAGAGGTCGCACAGGAAATAAAGCACCTGATGTCAAAAGTGCGGCTGCCATCCACAGTTGTGAAGGTCTTACTGCGAGAGACATTGGTGCACGCGAGGCAGTGGCCACATGGAAAACATCCGTGTAGAGGGGCAATTTGACCAAAAGGATGGGACATAGCTGGAACATAATGACTACGCACGAGATAGTCCTTAAGATTTTTAGAACGCCGTGCCATCATAAGGGGATGATCAGACAAATGGGAATTCAAGGTGGGGTCACTCTTCAGGATTGGCCAATATTTATTGAGGATATTACGCATAGTTTGCCATTCATGGTTATATGTGGAAATGAATCTAACCTCTCCAAATCCCCCATCCCCTCGACCGGAAGGCTGCAGGAGCTCCCGTCTCTGGGTACCCCGAGCCCGATTATAACCCTTCTTGATGGAACGGTGACTATAGCCCCTCGCAAACAATCTAGAGGTAAGATCATCAGCCTGGGCCTGGAAGTTCTCAGGAGTCGAGGAAATCCGCTTCATCCTGAGAAAATGACCAATCGGGATAGCCTGAATAGTACTGGGAGTATGAGAAGATGAAGCGTGTAAAAGGGAGTTAACCGAAGTTGGTTTTCTGTAAACATTAGTCTGTAGTTGCCGACATCGGTCAACTCCAATGGAGATATCAAGAAAATCAATCTGCTGTAAATCAAACTTAAATGTGAGTTTGATATTAATAGAATTATTGTTAAGTGTGTCCATGAAAGAAATAAGCTGCTCCGCTGTACCCTGCCACAAAACAAACACATCATCGATGTATCTAATCCAGCACTGCGCATGGGCAGCGGCCTGGACGCCCTCGTCGTCAAAGATGCCCCTCTCCCAAAAGCCGAGAAACAGATTGGCATATGAGGGCGCGCAGGCCGCGCCCATCGCAGTGCCGCGTGTCTGTAAATAAAACTATGTAACTATGTAACTATGTAACTATGTAACCTTGCGAGAAAAAATATGGAGATCCTTCAAGGCTGAAAAAAAGTTAAATTAGTTAGTGGGAGAAAAACTAAGGCCTTTGGATAATAATTCAATCTGAGTGTTGGTGAGAATATGGGAAGACAGGTTGATTACCTGTAAGGTATTTTTATGTTGTTGTCTGGTCATAGGAGGAAACAGCAGATATCGAAGCCCTCTATACCAGCATCAACCATGAGGATGGCCTGGCAGCGGCCCGCTTCTTCCTGGGCAACACCAACCGGGATAGCCATTTATGTGAACTTATTCTTGAGCTGCTCTGCTTTATTCTCACTCACAATTTTTTTATTTTTAAAGATTGTTTTTATTTACAGACACGCGGCACTGCGATAGGCGCGGCCTGCGTGCCCTCATATGCCAATCTGTTCCTCGGCTTTTGGGAGAGGGGCATCTTTGGCGACGAGGGCGTCCAGGCCGCTGCCCATGCGCAGTGCTGGATTAGATACATCGATGATGTGTTTGTTTTGTGGCAGTGTACAGCGGAGCAGCTCATTTCTTTCATGGACACACTTAACAATAATTCTATTAATATCAAACTCACATTTAAGTTTGATTTACAGCAGATTGATTTTCTTGATATCTCCATTGGAGTTGACTGATGTCGGCAACTACAGACTAATGTTTACAGAAAACCAACTTCAGTTAACTCCCTTTTACACGCTTCATCTTCTCATACTCCCAGTACTATTCAGGCTATCCCGGTTGGTCAGTTTCTTAGGATGAAGCGGATTTGCTCGACTCCTGAGAACTTCCAGGCCCAGGCTGATGATCTTACCTCTAGATTGTTTGCGAGGGGCTATAGTCACCGTTCCATCAAGAAGGGTTATAATCGGGCTCGGGGTACCCAGAGACGGGAGCTCCTGCAGCCTTCCGGTCGAGGGAATGGGGGATTTGGAGAGGTTCGATTCATTTCCACATATAACCATGAATGGCAAACTATGCGTAATATCCTCAATAAATATTGGCCAATCCTGAAGAGTGACCCCACCTTGAATTCCCATTTGTCTGATCATCCCCTTATGACGGCACGGCGTTCTAAAAATCTTAAGGACTATCTCGTGCGTAGTCATTATGTTCCAGCTATGTCCCATCCTTTTGGTCAAATTGCCCCTCTACACGGATGTTTTCCATGTGGCCACTGCCTCGCGTGCACCAATGTCTCTCGCAGTAAGACCTTCACAACTGTGGATGGCAGCTGCACTTTTGACATCAGGTGCTTTATTTCCTGTGCGACCTCTAATGTGGTCTATTATGCCACTTGCAGTTGTCCCAGGGTATATATAGGTTTGACTTCGCGGGAACTTCGAGTCAGGGTCCGTGAACATGTGAGAGACATTGGTGCGGCCAAGGCGGTGGTGGACATCACTACTCTTAAAACGTTACCCCGACATTTTCGTAGCCATCATGACTGTAATGGTAAGTCCCTTAAGATCAAGGGCATAGACGTAATTCATGTCGGTAGTAGAGGCGGTAACATCAGAAAAATTCTTGCTCAAAGAGAAACAAAATGGATTACCATTTTGGGCTCTATGACCCCGGCTGGTTTGAATGAGTCCCTGAGTTTCGCCCCTTTCCTGTAGTTTTCCCTCTCCCCCCCCCCTTTTTTGGTACGCGTGCCCGTCCCTCACCCTTTTATATTTTTTAGGACTGGCATGTGTCCCAAAATTCCATGTTTTTAATTGTTTTTAATTTTTACTATTTCTTTCTTATTGTTTTTTCCTTATAGTCTCTTTCCTCCGTTTTCTTGACCGGTATGCAGCCATCATTGTCAGCTTGAAAGCAACATTTTTGAACGCCTTGGACTCTGAAAATAATTGCCATGGATATCCATTATGATGCCTACTACTGGATTTATACAACTCTTGATCTCTCTATATGATACCTTTTTATGGCTTATTAATTATGTCCGACTGCTCTTAAATCAGTTATGTGTATAGCACACATTTTCTAGTTTACCCCTTTTCTGACATGTATGGTGTGCTGTGCGCTTGCGCGGCCTGCGCTTGGCGTCCTGGTCTGCTCGGCGGCGTCTCCAAGGTAGCGGCGTGCACGACTGGGAGCTGCGCCCCCTCTCGTGCGCGCTCTGTCTGACGCCGCGCGCGCTCTCCTGGCCGCCCGCGCTCACTGCACATGCGCCGCTATTCTCACCATCCATTTGCTGGTGAACGTCATGTGACCGATCACCTGGTCCATTTATAAGTTCCGGTAACGGTGGAATCTTTACCCCTCACGGTCTGATGAAGCGTGTTACCCTAAAGATGCGAAACGCGCGTTACCCTTCCTAGGGGGGTCTCCAGACCTCTGCCCTCTGCACTGCTGGCACTTTATGTTCTGATTCTTTGGTAATTAGGCTGTACTGGGTATGTTACTTGTGTTAACTACTTATTGACATTGTACCGCTCTGTGTTACTTTATCTGCCTGTGCAGCCTTCTATGTATGTTACTATGTACTAACAGCATTCTCTATAAGGTGTTGTGTGCCGGCAAACTTTCATGCCTTTTATCTTCTCCACGGTACTTGTCTGTATTTAAACCTCTGAACTACCTATTAAATACACTTGATATTTTTGCATATGATCCACTTTGTCCTCTTGTTTTTGAATTGATTCATGTGGTCTGCACCCATTTCCACGGTTCGCCTTGGATGGTTTTTTCCGTGGTCCCTTTTTCTCCTTAATTGAGATTATGTATTTGCCTTGATGGATCTCTATTGTATTTTAAGTTTACTCAGTGTTTGCTAGTATAATGGCTTAGTAACAATGAGTTTGAGAGTGCAAAGGGCAGGAGGGTACAGTGGCAGGGTTGTGGGTCTTGGTAGAGGAAAGGAAGCCTCCCGTTCTATCCCTCCTAATGGGGAAATGCAGCGAGGAAATCCCTGACCTTAGCTACACAGACGCTGTCATCTTGTGTAGCTGTTAAAATCTGTTTTCACGGACCTGACTGTCACCTATGGCTCTGACCCTGCCGGTATTAGCACTTACAAGGGCTGAAAGAAACTTCTATCCCTATTCTGTATAGCGCTGTGTATAGAGCGTACACAGCAGTATCGGAGACAGGAGCTACGCCAGCAGTGACTGACACCAAGACGCAGAAGGCAGATAATGGCGTGCTGGAGGAAAATTGTCCGTTTTTATAATGCAGGGACATGTGACATGGACATCCTATCACACATGCCGTTGCTTCTCTGGCTAAAAGTCCACTTAGCTGTGTGTGTGTCTGGGATTGGCTGACATGCTGGCCTGCCCCACTACACGTGCGCGCTTAGGGAAGGAAGACAAGGAAAAAAAAAAAATTATCCAAACAGCAGTGATCTGAATGCACTGTTCCCGCACACTATACGCTGAAATTTCATAATAATGTGAGTCACAGAGGGACTTACACTATTACAGCGGAAAGCCAGCTAGTAATTAGCTTGTCTTTTTGCTGCTAGAACCGTTCTCGAACGTATCTAGAACTATCGAGCTTTAGCAAAAAGCTCAAGTTCTAGTTCGATCTAGAACAGCCCCCAAAATCACTCGAGCCGTGAACTGGAGAACCTCGAACCGCGAACCGCGCTCAACTCTACTCCGAACCCTGAAGCAGGTGGATACCAACAACGAGGCCGACAGCAATAAGATGTTTGTGGAACAGTTTCTGCGGGGACTGGGGTCTGCTGAAGACCACAAGCAGCTACGGCTGTGGGCCCTGAAGCACCCTGAGCTGGACTTTGCGATACTGAAAGAATGGGCCATAAAGGCCCTGCAACCCCTTGATGTTGGTGCTCCTGACGTGGCCCCTTGGCCGGCCGAATCAGTTCCAGTCTCAATGGCGCTTCCGCTCCTTGCCCTGCTGGCCCCTGCAGCACCCGCCGGGGCGAGAGATTAGCTGGCCGAAAATGTGCAGCACATGAGCGAGGACCTCGCCCGGGTGATCGCCGCACTCAAGCTCCCACCGAGAGTCAAGCCGCCGGCAATGATCCAGCTTGCCGACAGTCCGGAGGATGTTCCTTGGATGCAGCGGAGGAAGAACACTGACCCGAGGTACGGTCCACCTGTGTGCTACAGGTGCAACAAGCCTGGCCATTACTCTAGGCGATGTCCGTTAAACGAGCAACCCCTGAGGCCAAGGGCCAATCCTCAGGAGTAGACCCCCATGGACCTGCTGATTGGAGAGACCGGTTTGTAGGAGGCCACCCCATCATCTCCCTGGCGGTGGACGGCATCCTGACTATGGCCCTGCTGGACACTGGATCGCAGGTAACCACTATGCTTTATTCATTGTAAGCGATATTGGGCCGATAGTGAACTTGCCACGCCCGATGATAGCAGGACCATTATTGCGGCCAATGGGCTCCCCATGACCCAAGTGGGACTCAGGGAGGTGACCCTGACCGTGGGACCGACCCAGCTGAAACGCCAAGGGATGATTGTGGTGCTGAATGAGTCCAGCGACCGTAACTTAAGAGTGGTCCTAGGGACCAATGTGATTGAGCACTGTATGGGAGAGGTGTTGAACTTGCTGCAGCAACTGTCTGCCTCTGCAAGAGGAGGACGGCAGAGGGCCCTGCAGCGTGAAATCCGGGCCCTCCTGCACCGGCAGCAAGTGAACCTGACTGGTGGAGAGATTGGTGGAGTGCGGTTGATGGACGTAGCCCCTTTAGTGGTCCCGCCCAGGAGCGAGATGATGATTTGGCGTAGAGTCGCAGTAGGCCCCCAGGGACGAGATTAGCCAGCGTTGGTGGAACCCTCACCTTCAGAGCACTGGCCCACAGTAATGGCAGCCAGTGGGGTGATTGATGTCAAGAAAGGGAGAGTGCCTGTGAGAGTGCTGAACTGCGGGGAGGAAGAGGTTAGGCTCCCTCGCTACGCGACCATAGCTAAGCTGTTTACCATAGACCCCCACACCATCCATGAGACTACCCCCACTACCCCTACACACAACCTGGGCAGTGATACACCATCCACGCCACTAGACAAGTGGTGTCGGGAGCTACATGTCCGCACTGAGTACACCACAAAGGCGGGGTATACAGGGTAGTACAGGAGTATGAGCAGGTTTTCAGCAAACACCCGCTAGACTTCGGGAGGATTAAAGGGGTTCAACATCATATCCCCACAGGCACACATCCACCTTTTAAAGAAAGGTATAGGCCGATACCACCAGCACATTATCAATGCGCCAAAGACATGTTGAGGAACATGAAGGAGGCAGGGGTCATCCAGGATAGTTGTAGCCCCTGGGCATCTCCATTGGTGCTGGTAAAGAAGAAAGATGGTACCATGAGAATGTGTGTGGATTACCGGAAGATCAATCAGATAAGGCATAAAGATGCATACCCTCTCCCCCGCATTGAAGAGTCGCTAGCTGCCCTGAAAACTGCTAATTATTTCTCTACCCTTGACCTTACCAGTGGATACTGGCAGGTGGCGGTTGCACCGGAGGCCCGCGAGAAGACCGCGTTTGCTACCCCCAAGGGACTCTGTGAGTTCAACAGTATGCCGTTCGGGCTGTGCAATGCCCCGGGGACCTTCCAACGGCTCATGGAGTGCTGCTTGGGGCATCTCAACTTAGAGACTGTGCTATTGTATCTGGATTATGTGATCGTGTATTCCAAGACGTATGAGGCCCACCTGGAGCACCTGGCAGAAGTGTTCGCAGCCCTCTCCAAGAACGGGATGAAACTGAAGCCCTCTAAGTGCCATCTGCTGAAACCCAAAGTGCAATACCTCGGACATGTGATGAGCGCAGAAGGTGTGGCCCCAGATCCGGAGAAGATTGGTGCCATCCAGAGCTGGCCACGACTAGCCACAGTGAGGGAGGTGAAGCAGTTCCTGGGCCTGGTGGGCTACTACCACCGTTTCATCAAGGGGTACACGAAGATGGCCGCGCCCATGCAAGATCTCCTCGTGGGACAGACCAAGAATGGAAGGGCCCCCGGTCCCCCATTTGTTTGGGACAAGAAGTATGAGGAGTCTTTCCATCAGCTGAAGTCGGCCCTGATGGGAGAAGAAATCTTGGCTTACCCGGACTACGGCCTCCCATTCGTCCTCTACACCGACGCCAGCAATGTGGGCCTGGGTGCGGTCCTGTCCCAGGTACAGGATGGGAAAGAAAAAGTGATTGCCTACGCTAGCAGAAAACTCCGACCGACGGAAAGGAACCCCAAAAATTACAGCTCCTTCAAGCTGGAGTTCTTAGCCCTCGTGTGGGCAATAACCGAGAGGTTCAAGCATTACCTCGCAGCGGCGAAGTTCACTGCCTACACGGACAACAGTCCATTGACACACCTAGATACGGCCAAGCTGGGCGCCCTGGAGCAGCGGTGGATGGCTCGACTGTCCAATTACGATTTCACTGGATGTGGAGTCAGGAAGGAAATTTTTTCCCCATTGGAACTTGTTTGCCACATTGGGGTTTTTTTACCTTCCTCTGGATCAACATGTTAGGCTACGGGTTGAACTAGATGGACTTAGAGTCTCCCTTCAACCTTAAAAACTATGAAACTATGAAACTATCAAATACCGGGCTGGCCGCAAGAACACCAATGCAGATGCGCTGTCCCGAATGCCGCACCTGCCCGAAGAAGTGGTGGAAGATGACGACCTTGAGGAAATCGAGCTACCCGCATTCCATCAGCCACGAGCTGAGAAGCCCTGCGTTAACCAACAACAGGTGAACCTTGACCCGTTGCCCGGCCAGGGGTGGCAGGAAGCCCAGGATCAAGAACCCACGGTCCAGTTGGTCAAAGCCATGATCGCACAGGGCTCCTCCAGGATGGACCCCACGGCCCCCTCAGAGGCCTAACGGCTGTAGAAGGAGAGGAACCGGCTGTATTTACATCAGGGGAAGCTGTATAGGGAGGTGATCAATCCGAAGACCCATGAGAAGTTCCGCCAGGTTGTGGTCCCCCAAGCCAGTGTGCCCAGGGTCCTGCAGGCCTACCATGATGGCACAGGGCACTTCGGTTGGAAAAAGCTGGAGATGTTGCTGAGAGAGCGGTTTTACTGGAGTGGGATGCGGGAGTCTGTGGAGGCCTGGTGTCGGGAATGTGGTACCTGCACACTGAGAAGGCGGGACGAAGCCAGCCAGAAGGCCCCCCTACAGCCGATCGTCACTCACCAGCCACTGGAGTTGGTTGCCCTGGACCACATCAAGCTCACGCCCAGCCGAAGCGAGTATACATATGCCCTGACCATTGTAGACCACTACTCCAGGTTCATGGTGGTTGTCCCTGTTAAAGATCTGACAGGCCGTACTGCAGCTAGAGCCTTCCAGGCCTACTTCTGCCGACCGCTCGGCTACCAGGAGAGGGTACTCACAGACCAGGGCTCGGCCTTTGAAGCGGAGGTGTTCCAAGAGTTCTGTCAATTGTACGGGTGTTAGAAGATCCGGACTACGCCGTATCATGCCCAGACTAATGGTATATGTGAGAAAATGAATCACCTGGCCCTGAACCTCCTTAAGACCCTACCGTTGGAGGAAAGGAACTTGTGGCCAGAGAAGTTACCTGACCTAGTGAACATGTATAATAATATCCCCTGTAGTTCCACCAGGTGCACGCCCGCATATTTGATGAGAGCCCGACCCGGACGGCTGCCCGTTGACTTGGAGATAGATATAAAGGCACCCGAAGCCCTTCCCTCCACTAACAACTGGGAAACCTAGCGGCAGATGCAGCACCGACAGATCCAGGAGTATGTGGAGAGAAATCTGCGCCAGAGCCGAGAAAAGCAAGCGCAGCACTTCAACAAGCGGGCTCCGGCTGCTCCCTTTAAACCCGGGGATGTGGTACAGAAGCGCAAGAGAAGGACACATAAGCTCGACGATCAATGTGAAAGAACCCCGTATGTCGTACAGCCCACTGGATGGGAGAACGAGAAAACCTATTTGATCAGTCGCGACCAGGGGAAGACCACGGCTACTGTTTCCAGGGACCACCTGAAGAGATGCCCAGATCCCCTGAGGCTGGTGGATGAGGCTCCGGTCCCTGTGCCGAGCGGGGAAAAGAAGAAAGTGGTGATCCATACCGTAATGGGCGACTTCCCAGCGGACTGGCCTATGCAGAATGGTGCGGTAATTGTTCCCGTGATAATGTTCCCACAACCCGTGGAAGAGAGAGAGACAGAAACGCCCGCCAGCGAGCCACCTGACCAAACGCCCAGGGATGCACCTATACTGCACCCCCGTAGGTCTCTACCTGCCATACCTGATACACAGGAAGAGGGATCGGTTGCCCCCTCTGCCCCACTGCCTCCCACTGACAACACTGCGCGCAGAAGGTCCACACGCCCAAACCTAGGTAGGCCCCCGCTTAGGTACAGGGAGACTGCCATTTAGGGGTGCAATATGTTGATTGTGTAAATAGCTGAATGAATGAGCACTAATCACCCGAGGCTTTCACCTGATTGACCAAAAGTTAAAGTGCGGCAGCGGTTCCCGGCTAAAGTCCCCATTGGGACCCTGACCGCCCATCCCTGTTGGGACTTTTGTTGCCCCGTTTTACAAAAAGACAAGGCCGAAAACTTGCAGGCCAACCCAAAAACTTTTGGGCATGCAAATTATCCCCTCCCTTAACCGACCGTCCAATTTCACCGCCTTCGGAGAGGCAGACTGAAGGATGGGCCTGCGGGAAGCTGATGGCCGAGGCCCGCCACCACTACAACCGGTGGCCATCCTCCGAGTCTGTGGTCCCATGGACGTGGGGCCTCTGAAAGGACTGTGAAACCCAGCACCTTTCCCGGTAAAATTACCTGGGCCCGTTCCTGGACTGGGGAAAAGGGGTGCTGCCCACTTCTTAGGGGCAGCATCAAGGTCTAGGTTGTTTGGGTGGGTGACTAAGGGCCCGGTTCCCGTATTATTAAAAATGTCGTAACGTTCAAGTATGTGCCTCCCGCATGGGAAAATCCAAAAAGATAAAAATGTTGAAATGTTATTATGCTTGTATTGTTTGTCCCATTTTCTATTTTGCAGAAACAAAAATAAACCGGTGATGGATGGGCAGCCTGTGGACGGTCTGCATTAAACCAAGGGGGGATGTGACGCCCTGGACTATCCAGGTCATCCCAGGTAGTCACACACAACACCACACCCCCTCCCGATTAGGTAACACTAGCCAAACTAAAACCCTTGCCACCACCCATCAGGTTTGATGTCCACACCAGGGGGGCGGAGCCAGGCGGTTGGCTCTGCCCACCGAGGAGTTCACAGGCCTGGAGGCGGAAAACACAAGAGTCTAGCTCGGGCTCTAGAGGAGTCAAGTTCAAGTAGGAGTGTAGAGCAGAAAAGTTCACAGGCAGACCTGCGCTGAGGCCTGCCAAAGACTACTCTGGTGGCTGGGTCGGAGCCCAGTCACCATTGGCAAGGAGGCAGACGGTGGTGGCCACCTGCAGGAGACCAGGAAAATGACTGGTGGAACCGTAAGGGACCGGGACAGGGTAGTGGGCCGCCGGAACCGAACCGGGGAGCCAACTGGATACCGGAGCACAAGGCAGGGTACTCAGACCCAGTACAAAGCCCTGAACCGACAGGGCCGAGTCGAATCAACTGATTGCGGGCTGGACTTAAGGACCTATCCCACACAAGTCCCTTTAGAAGACAACAGCCCAACCATACAGGGTAAAGCCACCGCCAAGGCATAGAGACCCAAAGGGTCAACGTCTGTGGGCAAACGGGCTCCTCCGGCATATACCAGTCAGGGAGCGGACTACCGGTGTCTAGGCATAGGAGTCAAAACATTTACACACAGAGGTGCAGGAGAAAGGTGGAAACCACCAACCTAGCCTGGAAGAAGCTGCAGCCGGCTGCGGGCCCCATTCATCACTCCGTTTGGTTTACCAGAGACTCCAGTGTCTTGTGTCAGAGTGAGTACACCAGTGCCACCAGGCACCGCATCGCACTGCACCGCAACACTTCACCCTTCACCCCGGCCCCGCCTACCGGGCCCTGGGACCAACACCCTCTACCCACGGAGGGGTCAACAACTAGCATACCTTCACCGCAGCGGTGGTGTCCATAATCACCACAACCCGTGGGTGGCGTCACAAACTATTATCCCAAACCAAAGACCCAAATCCCCGCGTGTAGCGCCAACTCCCTTGCAGAGCAATGTGACCCCCGGGTCCGTGAGAGGCTCGAGCCACCACCCGCAGTACAAGCATGGATCCGAGCGGCTCGGCGGTCGCAGCCGAGCCCGCGGGGCGGTACACTAGCCATGGAGATATTGCTTTTTAGGCTTGTGGGAACACAGTGTTTCCGTAATCTCTTGGCTGTGGCTGACCCACGATACAGTGTTCCCAACCACTACTATTTTGCCCGTTGTGCCGTCTCCGCGTTACACAAGCAAGTGTTAAACAATCTCTTCTGTCCTCTGACGAACGCTGTAACCGGGAAGGTCCACCTAGCAACAGACACGTGGACAAGCTGTTGTGAACAGGGACGATACATATCTGTCACGGCACACTTGGAGAACCTTGTGGAGGCTGGGACAAACTGTCAAACTGTAACATCACACATCCTACCCACACCAAGAATAGCGGGGCCAAATTCTACCAGCATGTGTGCCTCATATGCCACTGTCTCCCCTCCTCCTCCTCCTGCTCCTCATCCTCTGCTGAATTTCCCTCCTTATCACTGCCAAGCTGGGAGCTGTGCAGCAGCATATTGGCAAAGCGGCGACATGCTCTGCTGAAACTGATCTGTTTAGGTCACAAACCACACACTGCAGCAGACCTGTGGCAAGGTATAAAGGAGCAGACCGATCAGTGGTTCTCCCCGCTGCACCTCCAACCTGGCCTGTTTGTTTGCGACAATGGGCGTAACCTGTTGGGGTCTTTAAAGGTCGGCAAGCTGGTACACGTGCCATGCATGGCTCACGTGCTGAACCTAGTTGTTCATAAATTTATGAAAACATACCCTGACTTGCATTACCTACTTAAGAAGGTTTGCCATATTAGTACCCATATCGACCAATCCTCTACTGCTGTTACGGGTCCTTACAGCACTGCAAAAGCGCTTTAATTTGCAAAGTCACTGACTCATGTGCGACCTGCCCACGCAGTGGAACTCTACATTCTATATGTTGGCGAGGATTACTGAGCAGCAGAGGGCAGTAGCTGAATACCTGCTTCAACATGCCCATCAGACTGAGTCAGCCACCACACATAACAGCTGTCGAGTGGGTGTGGATCGCTGACATTTGTGAGGCTCTTGAGAATATTGGGTACTACACCAAGCTCGTGAGCAGTGATCAGGCTATTATCTGCTTAAGTATCCCACTGCTGTGTCTGTTGAAACAATCATTGCATAATCTCAAAGAGGAACTTTATGTTCACAGCATATGGCTACGGAGCCAGATTTCCAATGGGTGATACTACACAGCCCAGCCAATATTCTGAGGCAACATTGGGTAATGATGAGGAGCATGAGGCGGAAGAAGATTTGTTTTTCTCTGCTACCCAGGGGACTCCCACTGCTACACAGGGGACTCCCCACCCCAGCTTCATGTCTATCCAGCATGGATGGGCTGAAAGAGAAAGAGGTGGAGGAGGAGGAGGCGAGTCAGCATGAGGAGAGGATGGGTGTTGTTCCTCTTGGTGGGGATACACCTTTTGCCTGTTTGCAACTTGGCCCACATGGCACAGTTCATGTGTTCGTGTCTGTGGCAAGGCCCTCGTGTAATATACATTTTATCCAACAACATATATTGTGTGGCCACCTTTCTGGACCCATGGTACAAGAACAAATTTCCTTCTCTCCTTTTGGAGTCACCAAAGGGTTGCACTATCAAATCCTTCAAGAGGGTCATTGTAGATCAGTTGATGAAAACATCTCCCTCAGACAACGCTGGTAGCAGAGTTACCGGCTTTTTTTCAACACCAATGATTATTAAGGAGAGACAGCAACACCAGGTCCAACAGAGGTTGGGGGAAAATGTGTACAAACTGGGCCATTTTCAATAAACCAAGACATCAGCAAGGGCTCTCTGTGCCTGTAGCAATGCCAAGGAGGGAGAAGTTGCACAACATGGTCAAGGGATACTTAAAGGGAACCAACCATCAGGATTTTCGTGTATAAGCTGCAGCCAGTGCAGTACTGGCACTATCATGCACAGTGTGTACATACCATCAGGGGGCAGCTCGGGTGTTTAGTCAGTGAAATCCAACTTTATAAAGTTTGAAATTTCGTGCACTTTTTGATTGACGTGTGCACCTTTGCAGATAATTTCCGGGCGGGTTATGCAGGAGTTCCCTGCCCCCCCCACCAGCCTGTTCCTCCCTCTCTCCTGATGTCCGGGCGGGTTATGCAGGAGTTCCCCACCCCCCCGCGCTGCCTGTTCCTCCCTCCCTCCCTCTGGCTGTATGTAAATATCTAATCTTCAGAAACATGGCGCCGGAGTGGGCCTCTGCGCATAGCGCTTATCACCGGCGCCATGTTTCTGAAGCCCCCGCATTACACAGCTTGGTGTCTGCAGACTGCAGAACAGCTGATCGGAGGACGCGATCAGCTGTAGCTAGGATGACGTGCCGCCTCAGGACACCGGGCCAGGACAGGAGCTTGCCAGCGACATCGGGGGTCAGGTGAGGTAAGTTCACAATGGACTCACATGACCCCGTGACGGCAGTGCTGCGAGACCCGGTCACGGTAGTGATATCGGGTGGCACTGTCTTCACGGGGTCAGGTGAATGAAATTACTAGCACCTGTGATGTCATTGCCCCAGCAGGCACGCACACATTATACACACACATACACACACTATATATATATACACACACACACACCCACACTGCTGTGTGTGCGCCCCTGCGTTGACCTGGGCTCACCTTCTGAGTTCCAGGTCACTGCAGGAAAGCACTCACAGCTGTGTGTGTGTATAATGTGTGTATGCGCGTGTGTATAATGTGTGTGTGCGCGTGTGTATAATGTGTGTATGCGCATGTGTGTATGCGCGTGTGTATAATGTGTGTATGCGCGTGTGTATAATGTGTGTATGCGCGTGTGTATAATGTGTGCGTGCGAGTGTGTATAATGTGTGCGTGCGCGTGTGTATAATGTGTATAATGTGTATAATGTATATAGTGTGTGTGCGCGTGTATAATGTGTGTGCGCGTGTATAATGTCCGCGCGCGTATGTGTGTGTGCGCGCGCGCATGTATAATGTGTGTGCGCGCGCGCATGTATAATGTGTGTGCGCGCGCATGTATAATGTGTGTGCGCGCATGTATAATGTGTGTGCGCGCGCGTGTATAATGTGTGCGCGCGTGTATAATGTGCGTGCACGTGTATAATGTGTGTGCGCGCGTGTATAATGTGTGTGTATGTGTGTGTGTATATATATGTGTGTGTGTGTATTGTGTGTGTGTGTGTGTGTGTATAGTGTGTGTGTATAGTGTGTGTGTGTGTGTGTGGTGTATAGTGTGTGTGTATAGTGTGTGTGTATAGTGTGTGTATAGTGTGTGTGTATAGTGTGTGTGTATAGTGTGTGTGTATAGTGTGTGTGTGTGTGTATAGTGTGTGTGTGTATAGTGTGTGTATAGTGTGTGTATAGTGTGTGTATACAGTGTGTATATACAGTGTGTGTATAGTGTGTGTATAGTGTGTGTGTGTGTCTGTGTGTGTATACAGTGTGTATACTGTGTGTATAGTGTGTGTATATAGTGTGTGTGTATGTAGTGTGTGTGTGTGTATATAGTGTGTGTGTGTGTGTGTGTGTATAGTGTGTGTATATATATGTGTGTATAAATGTGTGTGTATAAATGTGTGTGTGTGTATATAATGTGTGTGCGCGTGCGTGTGTATATAATGTGTGTGCACGCGTGTGTATATAGTGTGTGTGTGCGCGCGCGTCTGTATAATGTGTGTGTGCGCGCGTGTGTGTGCGCATGTGTATAATGTGTGTGTGCGCGTGTGTATAATGTGTGTGCGCGTGTGTGTGTATAATGTGTGTGTGCGCGCGTGTGTATAATGTGTGTGCGCGCGTGTGTATAATGTGTGTGCACGTGTGTATAATGTGTGTGCGCGTATAGTATGTGTGTGTGTGTGTGCGCGCGCGCGCCTCTCTGCTGGGGCAATGACGTCACAGGTGGAAGTGAGGGGCTGCTCTCACAATCAATGGGGGACTTTTAGTTCTGCATTGAACGTACCAGGGAGTATGAGATCAACCCCAGATTTGGATCTCGGTGGACCTGGATTATGGATGTCACAGGGAATTAAATTTGAAAAGATGGCGTCTATTGTGTTCTAATTTCTATTTCTATGTCTTTTCAGGGTCAACTTTGGAGAACGTCGGGGGACATCTAAATTACGGCGGACCTTTAGCATTTTAATAATTTTGTTAATAAATTGGTCAACGAGGGATGGCGTCGGGGGTTTTTTTGTTCTAATAAAAAGTATTACTTTCAAATAAAGGAATTCGTAATGGGGGTGTCTACTAGATGCCCACCCATTACTAATACCAGGACTTGATGTCAGCTGGCAATTCACAGCTGTTATCAACCCCATATATTACCTCGTTTGCCACCGCACCAGGGCAACGGGATGAGTTGGGGCGAAGCGCCAGTATTGGCACGTCTGATGGATGCGCCACTTCTGGGGCGGCTGCAGCCTGCTATTTTTAGGCTGGGAGTGTCCAATAACAGTGGACTTCCCTAGTCTGAGAATATCAGACCCCAGCTGTCCGCTTTACCTTGGCTGGTGATCCAATTTGGGGGGGACCCCACGTTTTTTGTTTTAAATTATTTATTTAATGTAAAATAACAGCGTGGGGTGCCCTCTGTTTTGGATTACCAGCCAAGGTAAAGCTGCCAGCTGTGGTCTGCAGGCTGCAGCCGTCTGCTTTACCCTAGCTGGCTACAAAAAATAGGGGGGACCCCACGTCGTTTTTTTTAAATATTTATTTATTTTTTGGCTAATTACAAGGCTAGGCACCCTTTAGTGTCACATGAAAGTCACTAAAGGGTGCCAGCTTAGAATATGCAGGGGGTGGGACATTATATAGGTCTTTCTCATCTATCTATCTATCTATCTATCCATCTTTCCCTCTATCCATTATCTGTCTATCGATTATCTATATTATTTATTGCAGTTCAGCATAAAAAAAACGCAGGAACCAACCTGTGGAAAAACCGCGCGAAAACTGCAGGAAAAGCGCATGCGTTTTTCCTGCGGTTTTGGTGCGTTGGTTGCATAAGCCACCTTCCAACATACATATCGATGAAAAATTCATTATACAACCGCAAGTAGCAGCAGCATAGGTGGCGAGGACGCGGCAGGCAGCGGGGATAGGTAAGCTCTATGAATACTCCACCTCCTCCTACTTCTCCATCATCATTCCCCTCCTCCTCCTCCATCATTATTATCCTATTATACACACACACTATACACACACACACACACACACACACTATACACACACACACTATACACACACTATACACACACACACTATACACACACACACACTATACACACACACACTATACACACACACACACTATACACACACACACTATACACACACACTATACACACTCACACTATACACACACACACACACTATACACACACTATACACACACACACACACACACACTATACACACACACTATACACACACTATACACACACTATACACACACACACACTATACACACACACACTATACACACACTATACACACACTATACACACACTATACACACACACACTATACACACACTATACACACACACACACACACACTATACACACACACACACTATACACACACACACACACACTATACACACACACACTATACACACACACACACACACTATACACACACACTATACACACATACACACACTATACACACACTATACACACACACACACACACACACTATACACGCACACACACACTATACACACACACACACTATACACACACACTATACACACACTATACACACACTATACACACACTACACACACACACTATACACACACACACACGTGCGCGCGCACATTATACACGCGCGCGCGCACACACATTATACACGCGCACGCGCACACACACATTATACACACGCGCGCGTGCACACATTATACACGCGCACACATTATACACGCGCGCGCACACATTATACACGCGCGCGCGCACACATTATACACACGCGCACACATTCGCATACACACATTATACACACGCGCATACACACATTATACACACACACATTTGTGAGTGCTTTCCTGCAGTGACCTGGAACTCAGAAGGTGAGCCCAGGTCAACGCAGGGGCGCACACACAGCAGTGTGTGTGTGTGTGTATATATATATATAGTGTGTGTGTGTGTGTGTATAATGTGTGCGTGCCTGCTGGGGCAATGACATCACAGGTGCTAGTAATTTCATTCACCTGACCCCGTGAAGACAGTGCCACCCGATATCACTACCGTGACCGGGTCTCGCAGCACTGCCGTCACGGGTCATGTGAGTCCATTGTGAACTTACCTCACCTAGCCCCCGATGTCGCTGGCAAGCTCCTGTCCTGGCCCGGTGTCCTGAGGCGGCACGTCATCATAGCTACAGCTGATCGCGTCCTCCGATCAGCTGTTCTGCAGTCTGCAGACACCAAGCTGTGTAATACAGGGGCTTCAGAAACATGGCGCCGGAGATAAGCGCTATGCGCATAGGCCCACTCCGGCGCCATGTTTCTGAAGATTAGATATTTACATACAGCCAGAGGGAGGGAGGGAGGAACATGCAGCACGGGGGGGGCGGGGAACTCCTGCATAACCCGCCCGGACATCAGGAGAGAGGGAGGAACAGGCTGGTGGGGGGGGGGGGAACTCCTGCATAACCCGCCCGGACATTATCTGCAGAGGTGCACACGTCAATCAAAAAGTGCACGAAATTTCAAACTTTATAAAGTTGCATTTCACTGACTAAACACCCGAGCTGCCCCCTGATGGTATGTACACACTGTGCATGATAGTGCCAGTACTGCACTGGCTGCACCTTATACACGAAAATCCTGATGGTTGGTTCCCTTTAAGTGACCATACCTGTGTCCTTTCTGACACTTCAATTCCCTTTAATTATTGGGTGTCCAAGCTGAACACTTGGCCCGACCTCTCCTTATATGCCTTGGAGGTGCTGCCCTGCCTGGCTGCTAGTGTGATATGCACGTGTTTTCAGTTCTGCTGGGGCAACCATCACTGATAGATGCTTCTGCCTCTCCACAGAAAATGCAGACACTTATTCTGATTAAATTCAACAAGGACTGGATTTCTCCACAGTTTGCAATCCCTCCAGATGAGAGCAAGCCAAACTAAATTCCCCAAACATGTTCATTTTGACTAGTGCTGTTAACGTCCACCTCTTGTCATATTAAGCCTTTTCTTTCCTGTATCAACCATGACTCAGGTCAAAGGGCTAATTTTTGTAAACACTATGCACATTGTACAGTGACAGACAAACCAGGACAGTACTCCTTCACTAGCCTAACTACTATTCGTCATTGGAGGCCCTTGTGATGGGGACTTCCTGCGTCAACCATGACTCAAGCCATAGGGCTATTTTTTTTTTTTACACAAAGCTCATCCGTGTGACAACCGCATCCTTTCCATTCTGTATACGGTCGATTTTTCATCTGTGTGCCTTCCGTTTGTTTTTGAGATTACGCATTTTTTTATCCTCCTCGGTCCCTGAATTATAACACATACCATACTCTCTGTTTCAGTCAATGAAGAACAGAATGTTCCCCATTGGCTGGGAGAGCAGTACAGTGACCTGAGCTAACATCATCAGGTCAGGCCAGGTCACTGGAGGGCATAACGAGCGCCGACATGCAGTGAAGAACTCCGCTGAACTTGAGACGTCAGCGCTCGTCACTGAGTTCCATGGCCATCGTGTTCTCACGCGAACTGTCCCGTGAGACAGTGACGTCACTGCTAGTCTCGTGCTGCCCACAACACTTGATGTGAGAACGCAGCGTGATGGAAGTCAGTGACGAGCGCTGACGTCACGAGTTCAGCGGAGATGATCACAGCAGGTAATGGTCTGAGCTAACCTCCTGATGTCAGCACTCATCATCCTGCAGCTGCTCGCACACTGAGTCACTGTAGGACTGGCCAGTGCAGTGCGACATAGACTGTAGGGCAGGGGTGAGCAATTAATTTTCCCATGGGGCCGCATGAGAAATTGGGATGGTTTTAGAGGGCCAGACTAATTAACTCAGTTCTACCCAATACTGTATATAGTATATATAATATCCCTTCATAAACAAACAGTAAGTTAAGCAATACAAAGATTCAATGAAAATATGGAGGTCAGTAAGTGGCATAGACATTACTGCGGTCAATGGGGGCATAAACATTACTGGATTCAGTGGGGGGCATACACATTACTGAGGTCAGTAAAGCTGCTTTCACACATCCATTTTTTGTCATCAGGCACAATCCGGCGAATACCGGATAAAACTGATCCGGTGCCGGATGCGTTTTTATCCTCATTGAATTGTATTAGTGCCGGATTGTGCCTGATGCCCTTGCGTTTCATCCGGTGTGTACCGTATCCGGAAAAATTTCTGTGTCCGGCTGCTGGAAAGGACACACAAGGGAATGTTTTTTGTCACCGGCGTGTTGTAAAATGAAAGCCTATGGGTGCCGGAACCTTTCGTAATGCAGCAAAAAACCATTTCACCGACTGATCAAGGGTTTTATTAACTGAGCATGCTCAGATCTGTAAATTCCTTTCTGGTTAGAAAATCTCTCTCTCTCTCTGTCGATCTCTCTCTCAATCCTTCTCATACTCACCGATCACCGGCGTAGCGCTGTACGGCTGTCAAAAAGGTCTGGTATTTTTAGGATGGGGAGCCCCATGTTATGGGGAGCCCCCCAGCCTAAAAATATCAGACAGCAATCGCCCGGAAATGCCGCATCCATTAGATGCGACAGTCCAGGGACTCTACCCGGCTCATCCCGAATTGCCCTGGTGCGGTGGCAATCTGGGTAATAAGGAGTTAATGGCAGCCCATAGCTGCTACTAAGTCCTAGTTTAGTGATGGCAGGTGTCTAAAACTGTAGTGAAAGTAAATAAACACAAATACCGAAAAATCCTTTATTTGAAATAAAAGACAAAAACACCCTCTTTCACCACTTTATTAATCCCCAAACTCTCTGCAGGTCCCGGCATAATCCACACGAGGTCCCATGACACTTTCAGCTCTGCTACATCGGAAGCTGACAGGCCGCAGAACACCGTCGCTCACTGTGTGTTCCACAGAGCAACTGTAGTGAGTCGCGCTGTCAGCGGTGATGTCATTCAGGTTACCCACGGCCACAGCTGGATTCTCAGTACAAACTGCTACAACGGATCTGTTTTTTTACCGGATCCGTCGCATCAGTTTTACCACAATCTGCGACGGATCCATTGCATCAGGCACAAACCGGATTGTGCCTGACTTCAAATACCAGATGTGTGAAAGTAGCCTAAGTGGCATAGACATTACTGGGGTCAGTTGGGGCATACACATTACGGAGGTCAGTAAGTGGCATGGACATTACTGGGGTCAGTAGGGGGCATACACATTACTGGGGCCTGTGGAGCATACATACTGACAGTGGTGGCATGTGGGGCATGCATACTGGCCCTGGGGATGCTGAGTGTACAGGCTGGCAGCACGGTAGGATGCTGAGGGCACTGGCTGGCAGCACAGCAGGACACTGGGGGCACAGCCTGGCAGGACGCTGAGGGCACAGGCTGGCAGCACGGCAGGATGCTGAGGTTACAGGCTGGCAGAACTGCAGGACGCTGGGGTCACAGGCTGACAGAACTCTTGGGGCACAGGCTGGCAGGACGCTGGGGGCACAGGCTGGTAGGATGCTGGGGGCACAGGCTACCAGGACGCTGGGGGCACAGGCTACCAGGACGCTGGGGGCACAGGCTGCCAGGACGCTGGGGGCACAGGCTGGCAGAACGCTGGTGGCACAGGCTGGCAGGATGCTGGCAGCATTTCAGCAGCAGAGCCTGAGGGCTCCTCTGGCTGCCTTCTCTTAGTCCCCTGTGTGTCTGCTTCTTTTATTGCAGGCACAGGGGGACCTGAGAAGACACAAGTGCTGGACTCACCCCTCCTGTACTCACACTGCTCTCTCTCCTGCAAGCACACTGCTCTCCCCTCCAGCACTCACACTGCACTCTCCCTGCTGCTACTTGTTCACATTACCTCATTGCAGAACAAACGTTTTTGAAGCAGCTGCTGTGGAGACGAGCCGGTCACATGTGAGGTTCCTGGGTAGAAGGGGCAGGCAGAGGGGCGTGGCCAGCATCGAGAGAGCAGAGAGAGGGGACAAGGCATCAAGGTGTGTGTGTGTCCAGCATTGAGGGGGGGTGTGGACGACAGCTAAAGGGACGTGGCCAGCAGCATAGATGCCATGGAAGGCATCCAGAGAGTGTGGCCAGCATCCAGAGGAAGCGTGACTGGCAGCAAGAGGGGGTGTGGCCGGCAGAGTGCGGGGATGTTTCAGTCGCTTTTCACTGCACTGCGGGATACATAGCTCCCGGCTGTGAGAGCAGGGCTGAGGCATAGATCAGGCCACGCCTCCAATTCTGAGCTAAGATGGGCGGGGCGGTCACAGACAGTAGGCGGGCTGGATCCGCCCTGCGGGCCGCCCCTTGCCCAAGTCTGCTGTAGGGGCACCGATAGACTGAAGCCACACTGAAGTTCTTCCTTGGGTCTTCAGGGGATCCCAGAATTATATGAGTCAGAAATGCATGCAGGCATACTCTCCAGGCTCTCCCCATTCAGTTTCAACAGTTTCCCATCCATTTTAACCTTTTCCTCAGGCCCCTAGACCTCTTTGTTGGGTCCAGCAGAAATTTACATGCATTTCCCATTAAATTGCTTTGGACTCGCTATTCGGAATGAATACACGAGTATTACATAGTACTCGTTACAAGTATAGCAATTACGAATATTACGGTACTCGCTCATCTCTAGTGCTGATGTAAAGTAGACATGTGTGAAATGTAATTTATTAACTATTTTGTGTGACATAACTCTAGTTTACAATCATAAAAATTATAAGTTTGAAAATTGAGAAATTTTCTAAATTTTCATTAAATTTCGGATTTTTTTTCAAAAATGAAAGCATAAATGATTGTCCTAAATTTACCACTGTCATGAAGTACATTATGTCACAAAAGAGAAATACAAAGATTCGCTGAAGCATTCCAAAGTTGCAAAAAATGTCCTGGTCATTAAGTACAAAACTGGCTTCATCTTTAAGGGGTTAATGATAGGTAGTTGAGATAGATAGGTGAGTGATAGTGCAGAATAGGGATATGCATTGTAGGGAAAGGTGTATGCCACATATTGGCATTTAATGATAGAAATAGAAATAGGTACTACTCAGTGCCTGCTAAAGAATTTCAGTGAAGATTAGAGATGAGCGATGTTCGAATCGAACCGTTTGCCAATTTCAAATTCAAGTGGTTTTGGGCGGTGTTCGAGTCGAACTTGAATGATTTGCTTCATGTTCGACCGTTCGAGTTACCGTTTGATAACGCTTCGATCACCAAAAGCGTAGCTAGTTACTAGCTGGCTTTTCACTGTAATACTATCAGTCACTGTTACTAATGATATTATCAAAAGTAAGCATATAGTGGGCGGGGGGGAGGGGTTTAGGTAAGTGCTGCTGAGTGCTGAAAGAATGGCGATCAACATTTTTTTTTTCTAACCGCGCGTACAGTGGGGCAGGCCAGGCTGTCAGCCAGTCACAGACACACACTCAGAAAAGTGGATTTTTGCCAGACAAGCAAGGGCATGTTTAATTGGCTGTACATGTCACATATCCTTGCCCTATAAGACCCGGCCATTTTACCAAACGCCGCCATTATCTCTCTGCTGCAGGTGTGTGACAGTCACTGCTCCCGCTGTTGCTGCTGCTGTGTGCGCTATAGACTTTTACAGTGCAATCTACACATCGGTTTAGGGATTATGGACCACTTGTAATTTCAGCCCTTTTCAGGGCTACATTAGAGCAGTTCATAGCCATTTGCTAGGCAGGTCTGTGCCAGCGCTGTGCAAGGATTTATCACAGCGTCTGTCTAAAGCAGCTCAGGCAGTTCCTTGGGGCAGTTTCTTTGTCTGGGATAGTCAGTGAGGGTTCCTCTGCTGATAAGAAACCTAGACCACCTCTGCATTCTACACCACCTCTCCATTTTTTATATGCAATTTTAAGTGCAAAAAGTGCAGGCAGTTTTTGGGGCATAGTTTTATTGTCTGTGATAGTCAGTGAGGTTTACTCTGCTGACAATAAAGCTAGACCACCTCTGCATTCTACACCACCTCTCCATTTTACTACGCAATTTTAAGTGGAAAAAGTGCAGGCAGTTTTAGGGGCATAGTTTTATTGTCTGTGATAGTCAGTGAGGGTTCCTCTGCTGACAAGAAAGCTAGACCACCTCTGCATTCTACACTAGCTCTCCATTTTTGCTACGCAATTTTAAGTGCAAAACGTGCAGGCAGTTTTAGGGGCATAGTTTCATTGTCTGTGATAGTCAGTGAGGGTTCCTGTTATGATCCGGAACCATGGAAGACCACCATAAATCATTGGTAAAAGCTGACAAGAACATTGGCAACTAATCTGGCCGCCATCCCATTACTAACCATCAACACTAGAAGTAGCCGAGGGGTGAACTAACATCCTGTGCACTGCGAACCCAGCCGGAGAAGCTAGCTATCCTAAAGGAAAGATGAATAACTCTCTGCCTCAGAAAATAGATAAAGAATAGCAAGCCCCCCATATTCAAAGACTGCGGTGATATATTAAAAAACAATACACAGATAGATGATAGGATTAGCAAAAGGTGAGGCCCTACTGACTAAATAGGACAGGGCAGGAAAGGGACTGATGGTGGCCAGAGAAAAATCCAAATACCTGATAGTACAAAAAGGCCCTCAGATCACTAGATCTGAACTCCGTCCTATACCAGGCGCTCTTGTCATACCAATGAATAGAAAGCAGGAATCATTACAAATTCAAGAAGAAACAAACACATGGACTTATAGGAGCAATACTCCAAACATAGCTGTAGGGAGCTTCCCAGCTAAGCAACTGAGAGGGAAGATCCCTGCATGCAAATAAACTGACAACAACCACAGCAAATAAACTCAGATAAGAGCCAAAAGAACCAAACAATAAATAAAGAGCAAAGCACTTATCTGAGGTAGATGTGGTCTGGAGCAGGATGAAGCAGGCTGGTGAACAAGGAACAACTGACATCCGGCATAGCCTCCTTTCAGTTCAGGGTTTAAATAGGCAGAGAGTTAGCAATGGAAACGCCCATTGCTCAACACACCTGGTCTCTGACCAAACCATTCCTGGCCACAAGAGGGAGCCTCACAGCAGCCAAAGCATAACTGACATTCACAACAGGTTCCTCTGCTGACAAGAAAGCTAGACCCCCTCTGCATCCTACACCACCTCTCCATATTTGCTATGTAATTTTAAACTGCAGGTAGTCCAGCCAATCAGTGAGAAAGTTGCAGGCGTAGATATAATGTTTCCTTCATTCAAAGGTGGTGCACTCAATGTTTGATAGAGTTCAACATCAGCAGCTGTTTCCACTTCCAAAACAACTGACGACCTGCCAATCACACTGCCTGTTGCGGGTATAGGGGTGGAAGGTCTGCGTCCAAAAGCATGTGTGACTGCTGTCCCCATAGTCACAGAGGATAAAGAGCACGCAGATTCGATTGATGGGGCAGACGGTGGTTGCACCACTCCGCTAGGCCGCATTGTAGCACAGTGACCTTCCTACAAAGACTTATCCATCATTTAAAGTCGTGTACAGGGTGGGCTCCCCTGTATACAGCAAAACCACGCACCAGGAAAAGGACTCTAGGCAGTTGGGTTGATAAATGATTGCTTAACTTTACCAAAACAAACAATAACAACCATGCATAAAACTGAAAGAATAGAACAATCTATTCACAAGTCCAAAAGCCTACACCCCTATGCTGAAACACATAATGGCGATTTATACCCCCTTCTCACCAACCTTTGCCTAACTAAGGAACTCTCTAAACAGTTGCCTACTACCGGGTAATCCCTCTGCGTAGCAGGAGTAATTGTGTGTGTGTGTGTGTGTGTGTGTGTCTGTGAACACGACCTAAGGTACCTTCACACTTAGCGATGCAGCAGCGATCCGACCAGCGATCTGACCTGGTCAGGATCGCTGCTGCATCGCTACATGGTCACTGGTGAGCTGTCAAACAGGCAGATCTCACCAGCGACCAGTGAACAGCCCCCAGCCAGCAGCGACGTGCAAGCGACGCTGCGCTTGCACGGAGCCGCCGTCTGGAAGCTGCGGAGACTGGTAACTAAGGTAAACATCGGGTATGGTTACCCGATGTTTACATTAGTTACCAGCGCACACCGCTTAGCTGTGTGTGCAGGGAGCAGGGAGCCGCGCACACTGAGCGCTGGCTCCTTGCTCTCCTAGCTACAGTACACATCGGGTTAATTAACCCGATGTGTAATGCAGCTACATGTGCAGAGAGCAGGGAGCCGCGCACACTGCTTAGCGCTGGCTCCTTGCTCTCCTAGCTGCTGTACACATCGGGTTAATTAACCCGATGTGTACAGCAGCTACATGTGCAGAGAGCCGGAGCCGGCAGCACAGGCAGCGTGAGAGCTGCAGAGGCTGGTAACTAAGGTAAATATCGGGTAACCACCTTGGTTACCCGATGTTTATCTTGGTTACAAGCTTACCTCAGCTGTCAGACACCGGCTCCTGCTCCCTGCTCGCTTCATTTGTCGCTCTCTCGCTGTCACACACAGTGATCTGTGTGTCACAGTGGGAGAGCGCCTTTGAAGAAAACGAACCAGGGCTGTGTGTAACGAGCAGCGATCTCGCAGCAGGGGCCAGATCGCTGCTCATTGTCACACACAGCAAGATCGCTAATGAGGTCACTGCTGCGTCACAAAAAGCGTGACTCAGCAGCGATCTCGGCAGTGAGCTCCCTGTGTGTGAAGCACCCCCTACCAGTGGCGCATCACAAGAGCTTACAACTTATCTACCTAAACATAGACAAAACCCATTAACCCCCCTGAATACCCTTGTTTGCTGAAGCCTCACAGATAAGGCAGATGATAAAAGTGGTAAGGCAAAGCACACAGCTCAGCAACACAGTCCTGGAAATCTTGCAAAGCAACAGTCAATGCAAACATGTGTCACTTTCCCTCTAGGATTTTAACTGTAACTGACAAACTGACAGAGCAGAGGCAGCAAGTCTTATTGTCTATATAGTTGGCCTAAGCAGAACAGATATGTGTTTTGTTACTCACACAAAGTGTTGCGTGCACGCATTCCTGTCTGGGCCCAGCCTACCGTACTCTGGTACTGTGGTGTCCAGTTGCCATAAATGCAGACTTGACGATCCTCTGACGGTAAACAGTATAGCCAGCACCTGAAAAATGGCGATCTCCGGCACAGGATGCTGCTCAAAGGCGTTACGGTCCTCCTCACCAAACTCCTACACGAGTCTCCTCACAATCCACCTAAGTGTTTTCGCGGCGGCTACTTTCTGTTACGCACACCTTTTGCATTTCCTTCAGTTCACATATAGCACCTCCTCCGGTCTCTAAGTCCACAGCCGAAGACCATTTTGCTGTTGCTATAGTGACCAAACAGTCAAAGGCAGATGCAAAACAGCAGCCCCTTGTGAGTGGTCAGCAACAATGCATACAATGAGCGGCAAATAAGCATCTTGCATTCACAGTGGATAAAGTTCATCAATACACCCTCACCCTATCACTTTATATTCATGTAACGGTTCAGTATTCAAACTATTGAGTTTTTGGCCTCTACTTAGACATTGGTGACAAATCTTACAGATGACATGAGTTGGGTGATCTTTGCAATGTCAAAAAAGGTCCAGGTTAGGCAAGGCTTAAGGCTGCTTTACACGAGTCGATATATTGTGCGATGCATCGTTGGGGTCACGGATTTTGTGACGCACTTCCGTCATTCGTAACGACATCTCCTCATGTGTCAGCTCCTTGCGAGTCCAACCGATGCCTAATCGTTTGAAATTCGGCCATCGTGTACTCATCGTTTAATTCCATAAAATCGGTCAGTTTAGTCTTAATGAACGACACATTGCAAAGTGTGACACCGTGTAATCGGCCATCCTCGTAGTTATTTGTGACGTCATTAAACGTTCAGGGCGTATTTGTGGTTTTAAATAATCACGCCTAATCTAATCGGATTGGTTGTAGCAGATGCGTTTTGATTGGTTAATACTGTTATAAAATACGGAGCTGTAGTCATGATGTGTGAACATTCAGCCTTAGCGTCATGCACAGTGTTTTATAGTGCATTACTCCTAATTTTTCTTTCGTTTGTTTGTTCGCTGGATTTTCCGCCCTCACTCCTTGTTATCCCTTTTTTGTGGTAAGTTGTTATATGCCAATCTTTCCTTTTTGGATCAAAATCGACATTTGGCGTCATTATAATGTTTTTGTTTTATATATTTTAAGGTAACAGGATGTTCAGCAATGTCGAAACTGACATTTTATCTGTGGGTCTCCTTATGACCGAGATATTGCAGGAGGAGGAGGAAATGGACCAAAATACACGTATGAATCCTCGGCCCAAAAGATTATGGTCACGCCAATGGCTGCTTCGAAGGGATGAGATATCACACGTGCGTCTAGTGCATGATTTACAGGAACGCAATCTGCATGATTACCGCAACTATCTACGTATGTCGGAAGAATCTTTCTCATTAGTCCTGACGCGTATCAGCCCATACATAAAGCGCAGAGATACTTTAATGCGTACCACAGCCGTGGGACATAAAGATCGGCAGTCGCAGCCCCTGAACGTTGGGACTCCTCGACTTTATTGAGTTCCTTTTTATATACAGTGCGTATTCCTTGTATTTTTTTCTTGATAAGATTTACATCCACAGGCTCATTAGGAAAATGGTTTTTATAGATAGTAATCAGATCCGCATAAGCTGCTTGTTTGATGCGTTTGTTACTATATTCAGGCGATTTAATTTTCCAAAGACAGGTTAATGTGCGATATTTTTCAATGAAATCACACAAAAATAATTCGTTTTGATGAGCTGTCATCTGGAAATGAATATATGAGAACATTTTATTTGACACTGTTATAATAAACATGTAATCTTTTTTCTTTTTAAAACAACAAAAAAGCAAAAAAAAAAAAAAACAACAAAAACATTATTATGTTTCAAGAAACATAATACACGATAAAACCTACACAAATAAAAAAAAAAATAAAAAAAAAAAACATTGTGAACGGCTAAATGACACAATAAATAAACCATACAAAACCAAATTTAACCCACCTTTGGAAGATAGATACTCTGAATTCGTCATAAACCAGACCACAAACAAGATTGATGCTAAGGACACACGAGGCAACAAAGACAGACGCAGAAGAGAAACTATATATATGGGATGTAACCAATCAACCACATTAGCAGAACTAGATTGAGCAGGTCAGAATAATTCAGGGCGTGCAACAATCCAGACAACGTCACGGAGGGGTGTATAGTTTGCCTAATTACGCCCATACAAAAGACAGATTGACCAAAGGAAAACATGTGTGAAGCCTTTTGGACGTCTGCCATGGCCAATCAATATATCGATGAGCGCTTTGTGGTCGTTTGACAACACTCAACGTGTGACACATGGACAATTACCTATCAGCGATACAAACAAAAAAAAAAAAAAGACTTTGCAAAATAAATCGCACGATGGATCGACTCGTGTAAAGCAGCCTTTACAGCCCATGTGACCTGCAGAGCCATCACGACTTCTGCTCAAAGGCAGAGTTGTGGCTGAGGATTCAGTTGTTGACAGGCTTCCAGTACTCTGTCTCTGTCCAGGAAGACGCAACCTAGCCTCGTCATCAGTAGCATCCTCCTCCACTTCCTCTGCTGACCTCATCGACTGGCTTACTGTGGGTTGACAGTAAGTGGGGTCTCCAACCTCATCATCACTCTGTGTGTTTTCACTCCCCTCATCCTGACTCCTCAGAGCCAACCTCTTCCTGCCCTGACCGAATAGTAAAGTTGTCGTTCCAATCGGGTATCTGAGTCTCATGAATATGTTCCCCATTGTCTCCACCAAGAGGAGTTACAGTTTGGGCATGAGGGTCTACATTATTCTCAGAACCTTCCTCATCTGGGCCTGGATCCGACTCACAAAGCTTCTGGGCATCAGTGCAGATCATTTCCTTGTCTGGACTCACAGCAGCAGCTTTGGAGCAGACCTCTGATTCCCAGGCTATAGTGTGACTAAACAGCTCTGCAGACTCAACCATCTCTGTTACCCCATACTCAGCAGGGCGGGTGGAGACTTGAGAGCTGGTAGAAAGCAAGTCTGATTGGGGTGACACCACAGAGGAATGGAGTATTTGGGATATTGAAGTTAAGGTGGAGTAGAGGCCACTTGATGGAGCACTTGAGATCCATTCAAGCACCTGCTGGTTTGGTGCCTCATCTACATTTGGTAGCAATAGTCGTGTCCGTAACAAAGGGATCATATCAGATTATCCACGGGAAGAAGTAGACATTTTATTTTGGTTGGAAGATGGTGTTACAAATCGGTGCTGCCGTAGCCGCAAGCAGCCTGCTACGGTTCCAGTTGCGTACAGGCGTCGGCTGCCTTTTTTGCCGTGCCTCGGGTCGTCCAGCTGGATGCTTTCTCCTTCACGTCAAAGTGTGGAGAGGCGGCTAGTGCGCATGCGTGTGCCGATTTACCCCAGCCACAACCTAAGTCCAGTGTTTCGTCTAGTGAGCATACTCAGCCTGACTGTGCCATTCCTGAGGCTAAGTCCTCAGTTCGGGCTACTGAGCATGCTCCCACACTTAGTGCGAAAAGCCTCTTTGTACAGGTACTTGGACTCCGTGCCGTGTCTAAGTCCTGTGTTGTGCCTACTGAGCATTTAGTGCATCAGAGGCTAGGTCCGGTAAGGACCTCACTGACCATGTCTGTGAGGTGGCAGCCCCTAATAAGCCACAGGGCATCAGGTGTCCTGATGATGTGGCCACTCCGGACTGGCTCGCAGAGGCCCACCCCTATTACTTGCACCTCATCATTGTTCGTCAGATGATGACTGGTGAGGTGTTTGGGGCGTGGCTACCATGAGGTCATCAGTGAAGTGGCGGTTCAGGATAGGCCACTGGTTATGTCAATAGTGACGTGGCACTCTGCTATTTTCTCCTGGAGGTGCATTGTGGTCTACCCTGGGTTGGGGCAGACTCAGGTTATAAAAGGGGCTGGAGACAACATGGAGGTGCGCAGTCTTCTATTATGCTCAGACAGAGCACACCTCCATGTGTTGAACCCATTGCGGCTTTAGGACAGATGTAGGCAGGGATATGGCATCGGTGCTGGATGACACCACACTTGGTAACGCGGCACGGTTACGGCCAGCTCCTGTCCTACCAGTACTGCTAGTGCAGACCAGTGGCATTAACTGGGCTGCTGCTGCGCCTACTGGCCACAGGTGTGCCCCCTACGCACACAGACAGCGTACCCCAGGGCCCCTGTGCTGTTAACAGGGAGTTTTTGGGCTGGGTGTGTGGACCCTGTGACGCTAACAGGGTTCACAGTCTCCTGATCCGAGTGTCGTCTAACTCGGGGCAGGCTCCTATTAGTTTCAGAGCCACCCAGCTCTGTATCCTGAGCCTAACCTTCGGGTTGCCAGCATCTCCTTTTCCATCTGGGAGCACGGTGGACCCAGACTGGTGATTGGGATATATACCGCCTTATCCTAATCTGCCAGTCCCCCCGTAACAGATGGTGTTTCTTCAGCAGATGTTACTGTTGCTTTACCACCTACCCCACGGACACAAACTTTTTTTCCCTTTACAACACACGCCTCTTCCCCTTTCCACCACATCTGGCCTTTTTTTCACTCATTTTGTATATGACCAAATTTGCAACTCTGCAGGGACACCCTACTCAACGCCATCTCAGCACAGCAGCCAGCCCTCGGTCCCTCAGATGTGGACAAGTAAAAGACCATTTCTTCCTAGCCATGACAAATCGGTGAGAGTCATTCTGAGCACCACTGGTGTTTACTGGAAAAGCTGATGTAAGGGTGTGTAACAGCTTCTGCTGATACTTCTGCATACGTGCGTCCCTTTCTATGGCAGAAATAATTTTGCCAAATTTGGCCACAGACACCACTTAAGTGACATAAATTTTCCCACAGTTGCAAACTTAAAATGGTTATTTTCATGAAGCACATTCAAAAATCCACAAGCCTTTAGTCTCCCCAGGATGACACAGGGGTAGAAAAGTCCTTGCGGATCCATGACTTGTTCATCTTGATGAACGTTAGTCTGTCCACATTGTCACTGGACAGACGCGTGCGCTTATCTGTCAGCATACCCCCAGCAGCACTGAATACACGTTCCGAGAGAACACTAGCTGCGGGACATGACAAGATCTCCAGGGCGTAAGTGGCTAGCTCAGGCCATTTTTCCTGATTTGAAGCCCAAAATGAGCAAGGCTCCAGTTGCACAATCATGGCATCGATATTCACTTGGAGATAGTCCTGTATCATCCTCTCCAGGAATTGACTATGTGTCAGACTTCTTGTGTCTTGTGGCCTTGCAAAGGATGGTCTAAACAATTCATGAAACGGTTCCATAAAATTGCTGTTACCACCAGATACGGTGTGGCTGGTGCGGTTTCAGTGATGAGGACTCCACAGTCCCATGGTTGGCAAGTTAGAAATGTGAGATTCACTGTGTGCAGCATTGGTGTTTAGTGTAAAAGCCGCTCTAACATTGCGTACCAGCTTCTGCTGATACTCCTGTATACGTACGTACCTTTCTATGGCAGGACTTATTTCACCAAATTTTATCTTGTACCGGTGATCTAAGAGTGTGGCAACCCAGTAGTCTGCATTACTTCTAATTCTGACAATCCGAGGGTCATGTTGTAGGTAGTGCAGCAAGAAGGCGCTCATGTGTCTTGCACATCCAGGAGGAAAAAGTCCTTGCTGTGTTGTTGGCGGCGAGGTTAGAATCATGCTTCCTTCCTCTGCCCTCTCCCCCCAACCTTGCACAACAGAAATGTGATCAAGGTCTCCCTCATCTGCTGAGTCTTCCATGCCCATCGCCAGTTCGTCCTCCATTTCTTCCTTGGCTCCTGCACCTTCCTCAACAGTTTGGCTGATACCATGCGCCCTTGTTAATCCCTCTCCCCCATCGTCCCATGCCTGCCACCTTGGTGCTGCTGACTGCCTGCACCTTGGAGATCTTGTTATCCCTTCTGCATATGGGATGACTCCTCCTGTAGTTCCTCCCCTTCCTCTTGTCCCACCACCTGACCACCTGACTCTGAATAATGTTTAGAGTGTGCTCTAGCATGTAGATGACTGGAATTGTCATGCTAATAATGGTATCGTCAGCGCTAAACATCTTCGTCGCCATGTCGAAACTGTGAAGAAGGGTGCATAGGTCCTTGATCTGAGAACACTCCAGCAGCGTGATCTGCCCCACCTCTGGATCTCGTTAGCCCAGGCTATACGTCATAACGTATTGCACCAGTGCTCGGTGGTGCTGCCACAGTCGCTGCAACATGAGCAGAATCAAATTCCTGCGTGTCGGCACATCGCATTTCAGGCGGTGAAACGGCAGGCCGAAAGACTTCTGGAGCAATGCAAGTCGTTGAGCTGCGTGGTATGAATGGCGGAAGTGAGCACATAGCGAACGTGCTCTCTGCAAAAGCCCATGTAGGCTGGGATAGTGGTTTAAAAATTACTGGACAACCCAGTTCAACACGAGAGCCATTCAAGGCATGTGTGTCACATTGCCCCAGCGAAGGGCCACACCCAGGTTTGCAGCATTGTCGCACATGGCTCTTACGTCACCACCGGAGTCCGCTCCAGCGACTTCTACTCTGATCGCCAGGTGACGCCCTGTTCCTTTCGTGGTTAGTGCTCGTGATGGGAGAGGAGTTGATGCCAGCGGTGCCGGTGGGCGCAGGCTCCGCTCATCCACTGGGTTGGGTTACCTTGGAATCTGGAGTACTACTAGCTGACTGTAGGTGGTGGGTGTCTCACAGCTGAAGTACCATCATTCAGCTACAACCAATGGGAAGACACCACACCCTTTTTAATGCCCCTCCTGTCTGCTGACCACTGCCAGAGATAGTTCTGAACTTCTGGTTCCTGTTCCGCCCTGTTCTGTTTTGTGATTTTGTGTGCTGACTACCGCTTGTTTCCTGACTACATGTCCTGCCTGATGTTTATGTACCTCCTTTCGTGATCTGCTTTTGATCGCTGCTTGTTTTCTGATTACGTCCTTGCCGGCAAATTCGGTCCTTGTTCCGCAATTCCTGGTTTGACCCTGCCTGACTACTACTCTCTCGGACTGCAGCCTTCCACTGGTAGTGATTCCCTTGGGCCCTGTGTAATTCCAAATCCCTGTATAGGAGTTAAAGGTTTTCAGGGTTCTAGGGGTCCTGCTTGGTGAATGGCTTCCCTCTAGCCTATCCTTTACAGCCTTTCTGAGTCTGTGGATCCAGGCAGGCATTACACTGTGCCCTCTGCAGAAGCCCATGTAGGCCGTGATAGTGGTTTAAAATTTGCTGGACAACCAGGTTCAACACGTGAGCCATACAAGGCACGTTTGTCACATTGCCCCGGCGAAGGGCCGCACCCAGGTTTGCAGCATTGTCGCACACGGCCTTCCCTGGCTGCAGGTTGAGTGGAGACAACCATTGATGAAACTCGGTCTCCAGATCTAACCGTCCACAACTGCTCAGCGGTGTGACTCACATTTCCCATACATTTCAAAGTAAAGAGTCCACCGCCTGATGCCGTTGAGGACTGCTGCCAGCATAGTAAGGAGGTGTGCGGGATTCCTTGTGCACAGTTACAACGCGGGTGGCCTTAATCAGACAGGATTTTAGCGGAGGTGGAGGACCAAGATGAGGTTGAGGAGGCAGAAGTCGTGGAGGAACTTCTACATACAGAGGATTGACGCACAACTTGTGGGGACGGCAAGACTTGTACAGCAGACGCTTCTCCATCTCTCACCATAGTTACCCAGTGCCCAGTCAGCGACATGTAACGCCCCTGTCCATGCTTACTGGTCCAAATATCTGTGGTAAAATGCACCCTATCACACACAGAGTTTCTCAAGGATGCGGTGATGTTGTGTGCGACATGCTGGTGTAGTGCAGGCACACCTTTCTTGGAGAAGTAGTTGCGACTGGGGATCTAGTCTTGGGGCACTGCAATGGACATAAGGTCTCGAAAATCCTGTATGTCCACCGGGCGGAAAGGCAGCATTTCTGTAACCAACAGCTTGCAGATGCTGAAAGTCAACCTCTTAGGCATAATAATAAGGAATAACGTTTGGAACACCATTCTAAGTCTGAACTGGGTGCAAAAACCTAAAAAAACATCACTATGGGGAGATAAGGTATGCACACCAGTGACTATGTAAGGGGAATACATGAAATAGCAGAAACTGCTGTGTGAATACTGACTTGAAAAATCCAATAGCTATATGTAAGAGTGAAAATGTGAAAAATGGAATCTGCATTACTGCCATGAACATATGAATCAAGAGAAATTTAGCTACTGAATTGATCAATGCAATAGAGCCCCAACACTACGCCAAAGTATTTCTCTACGTTGGGGTCCCTAGCTTGTGTGTGTCCTCTCATGCAGTTAAAAAACTTACCGTGTATGGGAAGCTGAGACCCAGGCTATATATGCGTATGATATGGATTGGCAATAGGTGTGAGTGGGGAGGGTTCACAAACGAAAAACTACTAACAATAAGGAATAACGTTTGGAACACCATTCTAAGTCTGAACTGGGTGCAAAAACCTAAAAAAACATCACTATGGGGAGATAAGGTATGCACACCAGTGACTATGTAAGGGGAATACATGAAATAGCAGAAACTGCTGTGTGAATACTGACTTGAAAAATCCAATAGCTATATGTAAGAGTGAAAATGTGAAAAATGGAATCTGCATTACTGCCATGAACATATGAACTGCCATGAACATACGTCTCAGCTTCCCATACACGGTAAGTTTTTTAACTGCATGAGAGGACACACACAAGCTAGGGACCCCAACGTAGAGAAATACTTTGGCGTAGTGTTGGGGCTCTATTGCATTGATCAATTCAGTAGCTAAATTTCTCTTGATTCATATGTTCATGGCAGTAATGCAGATTCCATTTTTCACATTTTCACTCTTACATATAGCTATTGGATTTTTCAAGTCAGTATTCACACAGCAGTTTCTGCTATTTCATGTATTCCCCTTACATAGTCACTGGTGTGCATACCTTATCTCCCCATAACCTCTTAGGCATGTCATTCCCTTCTAAAATCATGTAAAACACAGCAAGGGGACTCCAACAAGACTCTCTATTTTTCCAAAAATTTGGCCCCAGACACCACTTAAGTGACATCAATTGTCCCACAGTTGCAAACTTAAAATGGTTATTTGCATGAAGCACATTCAAAAATCCACGAGCCTTTAAGCAGGCTTTACATGCTACAATGTCGTTAATGAATTATCGTCGGGGTCACGGTGTTTGTGACGCACATCCGGCTTCATTAACGATATCGTAGTGTGTGACACTTATGTGCAACCTTAAACGATCGCAAAAGCGACCAAAATCGTTTGCCACGGAGAGGTCGTCCTGAAACAAAAATTAGTTTTCTGTTTATTAACGATGTTGTTCCTCGTTCCTGCGGCAGCACACATCGCTGTGTCTGACACCGCAGGAGTGACGAAATTCTCCTTACCTGCCTCCACCAGCCATGCAGAAAGAAGGAGGTGGGCATGATGTTATGTCCCACTCATCTCCGCCCCTCCGCTTCTATTGGACGCCTGCCGTGTGACATCGCTGTGACGCCACACGAACCGCCGATGCTAGCGATGTCGCAGCGTGTAAACCCCACTTTAGTCTCCTTAGGATGACACAGGGGTAGAAAAGTCCTTGTGGATCCATGACTTGTTCATCTTGATGAACGTTCATCTAAAAAACAGCAAGGGGACTCCAACAAGAGTCTCCATTTTTTTCCAATAATTTGGCCACAGACACCACTTAAATGACATCAATTGTCCCACAGTTGCAAACTTAAAATGTTGATTTGCATGAAGCACATTCAAAAATCCACAAGCCTTTAGTCTCCCCAGGATGACACAGGGGTACAAAAGTCCTTACGGATCCATGACTTGTTCATCTTGATGAATGTTAGTCTGTCCACATAGTCACTGGATAGACGCGTGCGCTTATCTGTCAGCACACCTCCAGCAGCACTGAATACACGTTCCAAGAGAATGCAGGCTGCGGGACACGACAAGATCCCCAAGGCGTAAGTGGCGAGCTCAGGCCATTTTTCCAGATTAGAAGCCCAAAATGAGCAATGCTCAGATTGCACAGTAATGGCATCAATGTTCACTTTCAGATACTGCTATATCTGTGTCTCCTCCTCCTTTTACTCGTCCAGCTCTTTTGTTTCAGCATCAGTATATGTACTTGTCACTTTTCCATCTGTTTGTGGTGTCTTGTAAGTTGTTTGTCACCTTTTGGACACCTTAGAAGGTGTTTTCTATGTGTTAGTATGTGTTTGTGTTTGCCTGCCATTGTTTTCAATGGGGTTCGAAGGTGTTCGTCGAACATTCGTCGAACGTTCGCCGAACACACCCGTCGTTCGACGAACCGAACCGAAATCGAACACTAGGGGGGTGGCTCATCTCTAGTGAAGATCTTATCTTAACAGCTTTTGCTACTTATTTCTGGCTGCTCCAAATTATCCAGTGAAACACATTTCTAAGATTTGTTACTTATTACTGGCTACTCCCAATTATCCAGTGAACATACATTTCTTGGTTTTGCTACATATCACCGAATGCTTCCAATTAGCCCATGAAAGACATTTCTAGGTATTGCTATGTATTACTATCTTCTCCCAATTAGGCAGTGAAACACATTTCTAGGCATTGCTACGTATTACTGGCTGCTCCTTATAATCCAGTGAAATGCATTTCTAGGTATTGCTATGTATTACTGGCAGTGAAACACATTTATGGGCATTGCTACATATTAGTGGTTACTCCGAATTATCCAGTGAAACACATTTTTTGGTATTGCTACGTATTACAAGCTGCTCCCAAATATCCAGCGAAACACATTTCTTGGTAGTGCTACGTATTCCTGGCTGCTTCCAATTAGGCAGTGAAAAACAAAATTATGCAGTCAATCACATTTATAGGCATTGTTATCTAGTACTGCCTGCTATCAATTTGCTAGTGAACTAGGTAAAAAGTTTTGGCACTTTTTATCACCTGCTCAAGATTTTACAGTCAATCACATTCGTAGTTGTTGTTAGTTAGTACTGCCTGCTGTCAATTTGCTAGTGAAGTAGGTAAAAATATCTTGGCTGTTTTCAGTGTCTGGTCAAAATTACGCAGTCAGTCACATTTCTAGGCATTGTTAGTTAGTAGTGCCTGCTGTAAATTTGCTAGTGAAGTAGGTTAAAAGGTCTTGCCACTTTTCAGCTTCTGCTCAAAATTAAGCAGTGAACCACATTTGGAGGAATTGATATTTTTCTGTGCTTTTACAATATTGCCAACTGAGGCAGGAAATAAATAAATTATCTTTTGTTTGAGGTGTCTGACAGGTGTGGTCGTAGGGTTGCAAAACATCGGTTTAAAATGGGAAGGGTACATCAACCATAAGTGGTAAATCACAATGAGGTTGTGATGGAAGAGTAAATAGGTGGTGTATTCGAGGTGTACATGTGGCAAAATCTCTTAGTCAAGGCTCTAGTGAGCAAACATCAGATCATTCTATCACAAGAGAAATTAGAACAACTTCCGTTACAGGACAGCCTACTCCACTAGATATCTGTGGCATTTGCACATCGTTTCAACATCAAAATAAAGCATGTGCTATATTGGATAGCAAGCACTGCATCAAGTCACCTCTCCTCCTCTTCCTGCACCTCAAGATCACAAACAACAAACATAGAAGGAAAAGTCCTGCACCCCCAAGCATTAGCTGGAAGGGTGTCACATGGGGAGAAAATCAGCTCAGGCACTCCGTTTTTCTCAGCTCAGAGGTGCTTGTCAGATAAGAGAAAGTATCCCATTTTGTGACGGGGTATGCGACAGAGCAGTAATGGACACCAGACTGATGAACAATTCAACAAGATTTAATGAGGCAGGGAACATAAAACATCCAATATCCAAATGGTTCTTTAGAGTCTACACAAAGGAAACAGATCCGGGGCAATCCGACGCCAAGGAAAATGCAACAACAGTCCTTAGATGTGTTCCTTAAATCCGATAGCATGGCTGAGACAACACAATCCCACGTAGCAGTTGATCTTCAATGTGCCATAGTCTATACACAGGCTCTAGGATTCAGCCTCAGCTATATATCCTAATCCTTCTCCAGCCGAGATCCAACTAACTTAACTTGGGTCTCATCGTTCTTCTCTCCTGGGATCAGCCCCTTAGGTGGGCACACCTCCCCCTAGACATTTGATACATGAATGGACTTTAGACTCCTGGCTCTGTTCTGTTTACCAAGTTGTGGTTGGAGAAGTCCCATGTTGAGAAGAAACAAACAATCTCCCAGCAGAAGCAGTACAAAGGAGGGATCTGCTTTACATCAGAGAGTGCGATCTGATCTTTCTTGCAGACTCAACATCACAAACAGTTAATTCCTCAGAGGTCCCACTGCAATTGTACTTGTTTCCTTCGCATCACAAATCTCCAACCAACAATCTGACCTTGGTGAACCAAACATGGGTGAGTTTGCAGAGCTGGTCACACATTCTATCCCATGGGGATCAGAGGTCTTCTCCAAAGATTCCCAAACTCAAGAGGAGGAAAGCATCTGCATCGATGCCCAAAATGTTTGTTTTTGAGTTAGATCCTGGCCCCAACGAAGTAGGGTACGAGCATGATCCCAACCTCTGTCAACTGATTTTAACCCCTGGGTGTGGTGGTGATGATAATAGTGACTCAGATACTAGAGGAGCACGAGTACTGTTATGTGATGTCAGGTCAGGAAGAGGAGGAATGGGACAACATAGAGCCTGATGATGAAGTTTTAGATCCCACTTGGTGTGAACCCAGAGGCATGCAGCTATGTAGCTCAGCAGACAAGGAGGAGGAAGAAGCCGAGAAGGTTATGTTGGCAATTCCCATAAGGCGTCTTCATTCATCTGTGTATGCAAGGGCAGCAATGCTGCCAAACTAGGGCAAAAGTGAGTCAAACAAAGTGTAATGATTTCATTACAGTCTACATGAAATAGATACCCTTTCATTCCACCTCACACGCAAAGAGGTACTGGTAGTGGGGGACTCAATTATTAGGGGGACAGATAGGGCAATCTGTCACAAAGACAGGGATCGCCGAACAGTGTGTTGTCTTCCTGGCGCTCGAGTTCGGCACATCGCTGATCGGGTTGACAGATTACTGGGAGGGGCTGGGGAGGACCCAGCGGTCATTGTACATATTGGCACAAATGACAAAGTTAGAGGTAGGTGGAAGGTCCTTAAAGATGATTTCAGGGAATTAGGTTGTAAGCTTAAAGCATGGACCTCAAAGGTGGTATTTTCGGAAATACTACCTGTGCCACGAGCCACACCAGAGAGGCAAAGAGAGATCAGGGAGGTTAACAGGTGGCTCAAGAATTGGTGTAGGAAAGAGGGTTTTGGGTTCCTGGAGAATTGGGCCGACTTTTCAGTTGGCTACAGATTCTATGCTAGGGATGGGCTGCATCTTAATGGGGAGGGTGCAGCTCTGCTGGGGCAGAAAATGGCTAGAAGGTTGGAGGAGTGTTTAAACTAGGAATGGGGGGCGAGGGTATTCACTTTATAGAAGGGGAATGTAGTGCAGATAGTGACCAGGGCACAAGTAATGAAATTGGGGGTGGTACGGGGGGAAGGGTTAGGACAGTCAATACAGTAAGCAGGAATATAGGTACAGAGTCATACGTAACGTGCATGTACACTAATGCCCGAAGCCTCACAAATAAGGTGGAGGAATTAGAATTAATATTGTTGGAAGAAAATTATGATATAGTGGGGATATCAGAGACATGGCTGGATGAGAGCTATGACTGGGCTGTTAATTTACAGGGTTATAGCCTATTCAGGAATGACCGTACAAATAAGCGAGGGGGAGGTGTGTGTCTATATGTAAAATCATCCTTAAAACCCATCCTGCGTGACAACATATGTGAGGGTACTGAGAATGTAGAGTCCCTATGGGTGGAGATAAGGGGGGGAGAATGAATAATAAAATACTGATAGGGGTGTGTTATAAGACGCCGAATATTATGGAAGAGGTAGAGAATCTCCTCATAAAGCAAATTGATAAAGCAGCGAGTCTCGGAGAGGTAATTATTATGGGGGACTTTAACTATCCTGATATAAATTGGGGAACAGAAACTTGCAGTTCCAGCAAAGGAAATAGATTTTTGATAACAATGAAAGATAATTACCTTTCACAAATGGTACAGGACCCCACAAGAGGGGGAGCACTACTAGACCTTGTACTAACCAATAGGCCAGACCGCATATCAAATATACAAGTTGGGGGTTACTTGGGGAATAGTGATCACAAAATAATAAGTTTTCATGTATTCTTTAGTAAGATGTATAGTAGAGGGGCTACAAGGACACTAAACTTCAGGAAAGCAAATTTTAAACGGTTGAGAGATGATCTTAGTGCAATAAACTGGGATGATGTACTAAGTAATAAAAGTACACAAAGCAAATGGGAGACTTTTATGAGCATCCTGAATAGGGCTTGTGCAGAAAATATACCCTATGGGAACAAACATGCTAGAAATAGGAGGAAACCCCTATGGCTAAATAGAGCTGTAAGGGAAGCAATAAAAGAAAAACAGAAAGCCTTAAAAGAATTAAAGAGGGTAGGTAGTGATGAGGCATTACATAATTATAGAAAATTAAATAAAATATGTAAAAAGCAAATTAAGTTAGCTAAGTTTGAGACAGAGAGACTCATTGCGAGAGAAAGTAAAAATAATCCTAAAATATTCTTTAACTACATAAACAGTAAAAAACTGAAAAGCGATAGTGTTGGCCCCCTTAAAAATAGTCTTGGTGAAATGGTGGAAGGGGATGAGGGTAAAGCCAACCTGCTGAATGACTTTTTTTCTACGGTTTTTATACAAGAAAATGCCATGGCAGATGACATGACCAGTGATGCCATAAATTCACCCTTGAATATTACCTGCTTAACCCAGCAGGAAGTACGCCGCCGCCTCAAAATCACTAAGGTTGACAAATCTCCGGGCCCGGATGGCATACACCCCAGAGTACTACAGGAATTGAGTTCTGTGATAGATAGACCATTATTTTTAATCTTCTCAGATTCCTTAATAACAGGGTCGGTACCGCAGGACTGGCGCATAGCAAATGTGGTGCCAATATTCAAAAAGGGGACAAAAACTGAGCCGGGAAATTATAGGCCGGTAAGTTTAACCTCTACGGTTGGTAAAATCCTTGAGGGTTTCTTGAGAGATGCTATACTGTTGTATCTCAAGAAAAATAACCTTATGACAGAGTATCAACATGGGTTTATGAGGGATCGATCCTGTCAAACTAATTTGATCAGCTTCTATGAAGAGGTAAGTTCAAGCCTGGACCAGGGAAATGCAGTGGATGTTGTGTATATGGACTTTTCAAAAGCTTTTGATACGGTGCCACACAAAAGGTTGGTACATAAAATGAGAATAATGGGGATAGGGGAAAATATGTGTAACTGGGTTAAAAACTGGCTCAGTGATAGGAAACAAAGGGTGGTTATTAATGGTACGTACTCGGACTGGGTCTCAGTTCATAGTGGGGTACCACAGGGGTCAGTATTGGGCCCGCTTCTTTTCAACATATTTATAAATGACCTTGTTGGGGGCATGCGGAGTAGAATTTCAATATTTGCAGATGATACTAAACTCTGCAGGGTAATCAATACAGAGGAGGATAATTTTATATTACAGGGAGATTTATGTAAATCGGAGGATTGGGCTGAGAAGTGGCAATTGAAGTTTAATGTAGATAAATGTAAGGTCATGCACTTGGGTAGAGGAAATAACATTTATGATTATGTACTTAATTGTAGAACACTGGGTAAAACAGACACAGAAAAAGACTTGGGTGTATGGGTGGATGGTAAACTTCACTTTAGTGGACAGTGTCAGGCAACTGCTGCCAGGGCTAATAAAATAATGGGATGTATTAAAAGAGGTATAAGTGTTCATGAAAAAAATATAGTTCTACCTCTGTACAAGTCACTAGTGCGACCGCACGTAGAATACTGTGTACAATTCTGGTCACCGATATATAAGAAGGACATAGCTGAACTGGAGAGGGTGCAAAGAAGAGCGACCAAGATTATTAGAGGAATGGGGGGGCTGCAATACGAAGACAGGTTATTAAACTTGGGGTTATTTAGTCTGGAAAAACGAAGGCTTAGGGGAGATCTAATCACAATGTATAAATATATGAGGGGACAGTACAGAGACCTTTCCAAAGATCTATTTACACCTAGGCCTGCGACTGGAACACGGGGGCATCCGCTACGTCTTGAGGAAAGAATGTTTAATCATAATCACAGACGAGGATTCTTTACTGTACGAGCAGTGAGACTATGGAATTCTCTGGCGCATGATGTTGTAATGAGTGATTCACTACTAACATTTAAGCAGAGCCTGGATGCCTTTCTTGAAAAATTTAATATAACCAGTTATGTATATTAGATTTTATGACAGGGTATTGATCCAGGGAACTAGTCTGATTGCCGGATGTGGAGTCAGGAAGGAAATTTTTTCCCCATTGGAACTTGTTTGCCACATTGGGGTTTTTTGCCTTCCTCTGGATCAACATGTTAGGCTACGGGTTGAACTAGATGGACTTAGAGTCTCCCTTCAACCTTAAAACTATGATACTATGATATGATACTATGAATCTTGAAGTGCCATCAAAAGACAGGTTGTCTTCACGGAGCTCTTTCCTGCAGGTGCACCCAGTGCCACCCCCCCTGCTAAATGAGCTTCACTGATTCTCGATGATGCAACTCTATCTGGTAGAACTTTGAGAGCAGACAACCTCAAGCCCATACAGAATCAAATTCATCATAATTTATAAGATAAAGAGAAGGGTTGACTAGTACTTGATCCAAAACAGTTCCTTTCTATTGAGTTATTGGACCACTGCCCTCTTTCCAGCTATTTTGTACCCTGCAACCTACAATATTTCTTCTGGGTTTAGAAATCAGTTTACTTGGTCTCATATTGCTTCGATGTTTCTTGTGAGAGGTCCCTTTCTTCATCATATTTGCAGAAACGCCTTCATGTGTTGCATCAGCTCTTGATCGCTGAGCTGAGGCCTTTCCAAATGAAGTCTTCATTAGAGCTGATCGGACGGCAAATAATCCAGTACCGGCGGATCACTGCCAGATTTAAAAAAAAAGAGTCCGATCCGCTCCGAAATCCAGTGCCCATATAAGTCAATGGGGACCGGAATCCGGAGGTTAAAAATGTTTGTGGAGGGGCTAGGAGAGAGTGCGGCATACTCACCGAGGCGCTGTCATGGCTTTACACTCCTTCCGGGTCACGCTGTTACCTTCCGGAGCCGACAATTCAATATTCATTTTTTTCCCCGCCCACCGGCGCGTGTTGGTTGCAGTTAGACACGCCCCCACCCTGAGTGTCAGCGTGTCAGCTAACTGCAACCAATCACAGGCGCCATGACAGCCGGTGGGCGGGGAAAGCAGTGCACTGTCGGTCAGTTCACGGTGGTAAACACGCGGCAGCACAGTTATAATGCGCGGCTGCAGCCCCAGCTGACGCGCTGTATCTGTGCTGTGTATACAGTGCCCAGAGTCACACGTGCGAGGCTGCCGGGTGCTGCCATGGCAGACTCGCGTGAGCCCCTCGCATGTGTGATTCCGGTGAAAGTAAAAAAAAATGACGTGCGGTTCCCCCTATTTTCTTCTTCAGCCAAGATAACACCGGCTGGGGGCTGGTATATTCTCTGTTAGATGTGACCATACCGGTGTGCGCTACTGGCTCTTCCCGGTGGCGTGATGTGGTGCCAGTCAGGGTAATAGCAGGGGTTAATAGCAGCGCACGGCTGCTACTAAACCCTAGGTTAGTGTGATGGCACAGGCGTCTATCAGATATCTGCATCACACAAACCTGTAACAGTAAATAAACACAGCCACAGAGAACAATCCTTTATTTAGAATAAAATACAATACACACCCTGCTTCACCTCTTTTTTAAGCCCAAACACCCTGCAGCTCCGACATAATCCACAGGAGAAGTCCCACTCCACTTCAGCTCTGCTACATCTGAATATCACAGAGAGCGGCACGACCGACCGCTCTCTGTGAGCTCCAGAGAATAAATGAGCTGCACATTGAGCGGTGACGTCACTCAGGTCATTTGCGGTCACTGCTGGAAGTTCCCATGGTCCTACCTCTGTGATCGCAGGTAACCTGACCTCAGGTGGAGGTCACTGAGTTCACAGACCTGCATCTCCTAGCAGAAAAATCGCAGGCTTTTTGGCCAAGAGATGCACATTTTGTGCTGAAATTTTTATACCATATTCCTGCATCCAATCTACACCTCCTTGCAAAAAAAGCGGTGTTTTGTCAGAATTTTGTTTGCCGCGTTTTTTGCCGCGGTTATTTTTTTGCGATTTTTGCCGCGTTTTTTTGCCAGGAGGTGCACATTTGGTGCTTAAATCGTCTGCACCAGCTTTCAGCACCAAATTTCTACCTGCTGCCAGATTTTTTTTTTATTTTTGGGGGCCAAGGGATGCAAATTTAATGCTGAGATTTTTACACCATATTCCTACATCCAATCTACACCTCCGGGCAAAAAAACACGGTGTTTTGACGCTTTTTTTTGCCGCGGTTTTTGCCGCAGTTATTTTTCCGCGATTTGTGCCGCAGTTTTTTGCCAGGAGGTGCACATTTGGTGCTGAAATCGTCTGCACCAGCTTTCAGCACCAAATTTCCACCTGCTGGCAGAATTTTTATTTTGTTTTTATTTTTGGGGGCCAAGGGATGCAAATTTGATGCTGAGATTTTTGCTGATGCTGAGATCCAATCTACACCTCCTGGCAAAAAAACGCAGTGTTTTGACGCAATTGTTTTGCCGCGGTTTTTGACGCTGTTTTTTTTCCGCTGCAAAATTTTTTTTTGACAGGAGGTGCACATTTGGTGCTGAAATCGTCTGCACCAGCTCTCAGCACCAAATTTCTACCTGCTGGCAGAATTTTTTTTTTACTCCTGTCAGAAGTGTTCAGCAGTGGCGGTGATGCGCTGTCAGACTCGTGCGGGTCTGACATCACCCGGCACAGCCTGCTGCTGTCTGAACATGAGTGTGCATGTACCTAGAAACACATGCACGCTCCTGTCAGAAGTGTGCAGCAGTGCCGGTGACGCGCTGCCAGACTAGTGCGGGTCTGACATCACCCGGCACAGCCTGCTGCTGTCTGAACATGAGTGTGCATGTACCTAGAAACACATGCACGCTCCTGTCAGAAGTGTGCAGCTATTCTGCAATGTCAGACTCGCAGGAGTTCCTCACAAGTGTGACTGCGGCGTAGAAAAAAACGCTTGCTTTTTTTTTTTTTTTTAAATAAATAATTAAAAAAAAAACGACGTGCAGTTCCCCCTATTTTCATCCGCAGCCAAGATAACGCTGTCTGGGGGCTGGTATATTCTCAGCCCGCAGCCACCCGGTACTGCCGCATCTATTATATGTGACCATACCGGTGTGCGATACCGGCTCTTCCCGGAGGCGTGATGTGTGACGCCCTGGCACAGCCAGGTTGTCACATAAAGAGTTAATCCTCCTTGGTAATATGATCTCACACCGGTGCAGCCAGACAAGCACAGCCCCAGTGTAAGGGAAAAGCAGAGGAGAGGGGAGGGGCTGGAGCAGAGAGTGTGAGGAGTGCAGACAGGACAGAGGTCTGGAGTTTAGCTCCCGGCTGGGAGTGAAGTGTTCTCCAAAAGGGCCGGGGCAGGCCGTAGTGAGGAAGGGGCCAGAACAGGTAGCCGGAGCTGGGCGGTGGCCCCTCGGTACCTGGGTGGCGTCACGGACAATCTCCCTTACCAAATCCCCTTTTACTGTGGAGCCTGGGATCACAGACCGGGTCACGCCATCGTGATACCCACAGAAGTGACCCTGTGGCCCGGATCTGAGTACCCCTGGTCCCCGGGCGAAACAGATGCGGTGCCAGTCGGGATAATAGCAGGGGTTAATAACAGCGCACAGCTGCTACTAAACCCTAGCTTTGTGTGATGGCACAGGCGTCTATCAGATACCTGCATCATACAACCTGTAAGTGACAGTAAATGAACACACACAGAGAGAACAATCCTTTATTTGAAATAAAGTACAAAACACACCCTGCTTCACCTCTTTATTAACCCTCCAACACCCTGCTGCTCCAGAAGTCCCACGCCGACACATCCAGTACTGCTACATGTCAGAGCGAGCAGCTATAGAGCACAGCTGCCCGCTCTGAGTGCAGCCTGTTACTGAGCCGCCATAAGCGATGACCGCGGCAGAGACTTTCACAGGCTGGGGGGCACATCAGCCAGGAACCAATCACAGCTGAGAGGATGGCCAGTGGGCGGGGAAAACATGGAAAGCTGTGTGATTGCGTGCACAGCACAGGAAGTGAAAGTGCGGCCCGGAAGCAGTGTGCCGCCATGACACCGAGTCTCGGTAAGTATGAAACGCTCATTTATTGTTTTTTATCATTTTTTATTAATTGCCGATTCCGGATCGTGCACCCGGAACCCCGCGCCCGGGTCCGGCTCGGGGATAGCGCTGAAACCACGTGGATCCGTACGTTTACAGTTTACAGTCTGGGTCCGCTCAACACTAGTCTTTATTCATTTCTGTATGTGGAGACAGCAATGCTGCCAAACTAGAATGAAAATGAGTCACTCCACGTCTGAGGATGTCATTACAGTCTACATCAAAAAGATTCCCTTTCTTTCCACCTCACAGTTGAAAATCTCTTTGCGTGTGAAGTGCCACCAAAAGGCAGGTTGTCTTCACGGAGGCCGTCCCTGCAGGTGCAAGCAGTACAGTCCCCATACATACATGTAGGGATGCAACCATGAGAAGCACTGCATGCTCAGCCACAACTCTGGCTGTGGCCATCAGTAGTAGCAAGTATACAGTTTGCAGGAAGGGTTGCCTACCCTGGTCATTTTTTGAGAGCGCAACATTCATTATCTGCCAATGTTGTAAACAACAACTCAGTAAAGGCAAAAATTAAAATAAATTGAGTACTACATGCACGAAGCAGCACAGGCACAAGCAGCATGCCTTAATGTGGGAATATTACTCAGTGAAAATGCGTACTTCTTAGCCTACCTAACCACCGGCCACCAAATAAACTGCGTCTGCTTCTTCCTTCTCCTGCATCACTGTGGAAACTATTCTCGCATAAGTCCCTAGCCACATAACGTCAACTTGTTTACCCGGAACAGCAGGTGTGAGTAAGAGTCTATCAGCTGTTACGGAAGTGACCGTTACTAGATTTCGTGACCCATGTGACACACCGAGGACACATCCTGTGTGTTGCATGGACCATACTTCCCTGCTGTGCAAATAGACTATGGGGAAATGAGTAAGGTGGAATTGATGCCACTGTCTTGCTGTCTGACAGAAAAGTTTTTAAATATGAAGACTCCAATCTGGGTCTCTAAGTTGTGTCTTGTATGTAGTGTCAGGGTTCTGTGAGCAAGAGTCATTTGTCTGTCACTCATTCATCTCTTGATTTTTTTAACTGAAAATGCCAGCTCACATCCTTCGTGTTGCATGGACCATACTCCCTTGGTGTGCAAACAGACTATGTGGAAATGATTCCGCTGTCTTGCTGTCCTGCTGTCCTGCTGTCTGTCTGAAAGATTTTAAGTATGAAGACTACAATCTGGGTCTCCAAGTTGTGTCTTGTCTGTAGTGGCAGGGTTCTGTGAGCAAGAGTCCTTCGCCTGTCCCTCATTCATCTCTTCATTTTTTTTTTAAATGAAAATGCCAGCCCACATCCTATGTATAAGGCAACGAAATCAGGCAATGATTAAATTTACATACATAGGAGAACACAGTCACACAGCTGCAGAGTTGTGGACCACTATCCAGGCCAAGTTTGATCAAAGGCTGTCTCCACTCAACCTGGAGCCAGGAAAGGCTGTGTGCAATTACCGTGCAAACCTGGTGGCGGCACTACACCTGGGCGACATCACATATGCACGCCATGGTTCAACCTGGTTGTACAGTAACCTCTAGGGCACTTTTACGACCTGGATGTGCTCTTGCAGATGGCACGGTCACTGTGTGCTCACTTTTTAAAATGAAATTGCCAGCCCACATCTTGTGTGTTGCATGGACCATACTTCCCTGGTGTGCAAACAGACTATGGGGAAATCGTGAGAAGACAATTGATGCCGCTGTCCTGCTGTGTGCCTGAAAGGTTTTTAAATATCAAGACTCCAATATAGGTCTCCAAGTTGTGTCTTGTCTGTAATACCAGGATTGTGGGAGCAAGAGGCATACGCCTGTCACTCATGCATCTCTTGGAATCAGCTGATACTTGAGTGCCTTCTTGCTGCAATATCTGCAACATGATGTCCATTTTGTTAGTATTAGAAATAGTGTTGACTACTGGGTTGCCACTCTGTTAGATCCATGGTACAAAAGTCAATCTAGCAAGATACTTCCCCCCTCGGAAAGGGACGTGAGGATGCTGGAGTATCAATACAAGATTGTAGACCATCTTAAGAGTAGTTTTCCACAAGACAGCAGTGATGTACAGAGCATGCATGGCAGTTCTAGAATTCCAACCATGGGAACGTAGAGTTGTCAATGCACAAACATTAGGAGCATCAGAATGTCAAGTGGCAGAAGCAATTTCTGCTAGGTTTGGCACACATTTTTACACCATCGCATGTGTACCGCCCCGTGCTCGGCGGCAGCCGAGCCGCTCAGATCCGGACCTTCTGTGGGTAGCTCGAGGGTCTCTGGACCCGGGGGTCCTGCGGTCACTCCAATCAAAAGGGGGGTTTTTGGTTTGGGGATGTAGTTGTACGGCCGGAGCCATATTAAGTTTGTGACGCTACCCACAGGATGTGGTGAAGGTGGACACCACCCCTGCAGTTATTGGCACCTGGGGGAGATGGTATGCTAGCTTAGCCCCCAGTAGCTTCTGGACCTAGCTTCAGGGTCTGAGTACCCCCCTTTGTGCTCCAGTTTCCGAGTCGGTTCCCCGGGTTGGTACCGGCGGGCCACTACCCTGTCCCAGTCCACCACGGTTCCACCGAGCCGTCTTCTTGGCTCCTGTAGGCAGAGGCCTCCGTATGCCTCCTAGTCAAAGGTGCCCGGGCTTCTACCCTGGCACCTGTCAGTCTGCTACAGGCCTGTCACACAGGCCTGACCTCCTCCACTGAACTCTTAAACTGATCTGACTACTGTCTTTTCCCACCCCAGGCTATCCGAACTCCTCGGTGGGCGTGTGGACACGTGGACCACCTGGCTCCGCCCCCTTGCATGTCCATCAAGCACTGAGGGGGGTGACTAGGGTTTTAAATGTTTGGCTGCTGTCACCTTGTTAGGGGACTGGTGTAGTACGGGGCCCTATCTGTGACTACCTGGCCCGGCCAGGGCATCACACATGCACCAGCAGAACAGAGTAGAAGTCTGACACATAGAGAACGACTGGAGAGGATAGTTCAGGAGTATCTAGAGTTCAATGTTCAATATAGATGCCATATGTCGGTTTGGACCCTTTTGCATTTTTGTGTTCAAAAATGGAAGAGTGGCCTGAGCGTGCGAGGAACTATAGCAAAGTGCGGGGATTTCAGGTAAGTGTGGCATAGTTTCAACACAATTTCATAGTGGTGATAACTGTAATTGTTTAATGTCATTAGGGAATTGTGTGTCTGTGTTTGTCTGTGATACTGTGAAAAAGCAAAAAAAAAAAAAAAAAAAGTTGTCTTGTGATTTAATTAGTAGTATTAGCCACACCTGTTTCTAGAAACTTCTGGCAGCTTCTGGTAGTCCTTGTGGAACTATAAAAACCAGCCAGAACAAGTGAGGTTCTGAGCATGCGAGGAACTACAGCAAAGTGCAGGGATTTCGGAGATGTGTGGCATAGTTTAAACACAATTTCATAGTTTGACACAAGAACATTGTTTGAATTTATCCTTATACGTTTCCCATTGTTTTTTTTTTTCTTTGTTGACTGTTTATCCCCATTTAATAGGTACTCCATGGACAATGCTACCAGGTGTGTATATTGTCAGATGTATGCATGCCTTGAGCAGCCGTTCGAGGGTTAATATGTCTGCACTCGATGCAAGCATGTTGCGTATTTGGAAGCCAAGGTAACTGATCTAAATAAGCAGCTTGCAACACTCAGGGGCATTGAAAACCTTGAGAGGAGTTTAGAGCTCACTGAGCTTTCTCTGGCTGGGGAGAGTGATATGGAGGAGGAAGGAGGTGGGGAAAATCAGGACCCAGGGGTAGGTAGCTGGGTAACAGTTAGAAGAAGAGGTAGGGGAAAAAGTGTCAGGGAGCCTAGTCCTGACCTGGCACAACCTAGTAAATATGCCTGTTTGGCTGATATTAGGAATGCAGGGCCAGGACTAGGGTCACTACAGCAGGATGTTGCTCCTAGCAACCAGGAAAGTGAGTGTTGTAGGAAGGAGGGAAATAGGAGTGCAGCAAAGCCCAGACAGATGTTGGTGGTAGGGGACTCTATAATTAGGCAGACAGACAGGGTCATCTGTCGCCGAGACCATGAATGCCAAACAGTGTGTTGTCTGCCGGGTGCTTGAGTTCGGCATATTGCGGATCGGATAGACAGATTGCTGGGTGGGGCTGGGGAAAACCCAGCGGTCATGGTGCATATTGGTACTAATGACAAAGTTAGAGGAAGGTGGAAGGTCCTTAAAAAGGATTACATGGAACTAGTAGAGAAGCTGAAGTCCAGGACCTCCAAGGTGGTGTTTTCAGAAATACTACCGGTGCCACGAGCGTCACTAGAGAGACAGCGGGAGCTTAGGGAGATAAATATGTGGCTTAGAAATTAGTGCAGGAAGGAAGGGTTTGGGTTCATGGAGAACTGGGCCGACTTCTCAGTCGGCTACAGGCTCTACGGTAGGGACGGGCTGCACCTCAATGGGGAAGGTGCAGCTGTGCTGGGGGAGAAAATGGTCAGACGGATGGAGGAGCTTTTAAACTAAAATCTTGGGGGAGGGAGGCTAGTGGAGCAAAAAAGGGGATAGATAGGGCAGATACAGAAAGTGAGACAGTAGGGGTAAATGAAGGATTGGGGGGGATGGGACATGCAAGGAACGTAATGAGGCTAGGAGTAATGAAGGTGTTAATAGTATTAAATGTCTACTGGCAAATGTAAGAAGTCTTGCAAACAAAATTAATAAATTGGAGACTCTTATGTCAACCATGGATTATGATGTGGTGGGCATCACGGAAACCTGGATGGATGACAGCAATGACTGGGTGACAAACAGAGTTATAGTACATTTAGGAGGGACAGGAAAGAAAAAGGTGGTGGGGTGTGTATATTTATCAAATCTAACCTAAAACTTGTGTTGAATGATGACATTGCGGGCAACTGCAACAATGTAGAGTCAGTATGGGTAAATGTACATGGGGAGTGGAATAATGGAAAAATGCTAATTGGAGTTTGCTATAAGCATCTAACATACCTGAACAAATAGAGGGTGAAATGCTGGAAAAAATTGAAAAGACAGCTAATAATTATAATTGGGTTCTTATTATGGGGGATTTCAACTATCCAGGCATACAGTGGGACATAGAATCTTCTGGTTGTGCTAAAAGCTGTAAATTCTTATCTACTATTATAGACAATTTCCTCTATCAGATGGTAGATGAACCGACGAGGTGAGATAATTTGCTAGATCTGGTCCTGTCAAATAGACCGGATACAATTTCAGATCTACAGGTTCGGGAGCACTTGGGCACCAGCGATCATAATATGGTAAGCCTCAAAGTAATATTCAATAGAACATTTCAAAGGGGAAATACTAAAACCTGGAATTTTAGGAAAGCTGATTTCAACAAATTAAGGGAAGAGCTTAAATGTGTAGATTGGGACAAAGTCATGGTAACTGGGGATACCGAACATAAATGGGGAAAGTTTAATTATATACTGCTAGAGTCCTGTAAAAAACTTATACCCTTTGGTAATAAAATGTCCAGGAATAAAAAGAAATCACTATGGATAAATAAGACTGTACAAAGTATAATAAAACAAAAACAAAGGGCGTTTAAAATCTTAAAGGCTGAGAATAGAGAAATAGCATTTCAGAAGTATAAAGATATCAATAGGAAATGCAAAAAAGAAATCAAACAAGCAAAACTAGCTACTGAAACAAACATCGCCAATGACATTAAAATAAATCCCAAAATCTTTTATAAATACATTAATGCCAAAAGGAAAACAAAGGATAGTATTGGCCCCTTAAAATATAAAAACAAGTTAGTTATAGCGGGCAAACAAAAGACTGAGATATTAAATAGGCATTTCTCAACTGTGTTCACCAAGGAACTGACTGTACCAGGGATCATTCAACAAGTGAAAAATCAAAATTTACCACCCGATATAATTAATTTAATACCAGAAGAAGTACACCTACGTCTGAGTAAATTAAACATTGACAAATCCCCAGGGCCAGATGGCATTCATCTACAACTATTGAGGGAATTGAGCTCTGTAATCGACAGACCGCTGTATCTTATCTTTTTAGACTCGCTTGTAACAGGGTTGGTGCCTCAGGATTGGAGGATTGCTGATGTGGTACCGATATTTAAGAAAGGTAAGAGGGTAGATCGAGGCAACTACCGTCCAGTAAGCCTGACATCAGTAGAATGCAAAGTTTTTGAGGGCATTTTAAGGGATGACATGCAAAAATATATTGCAGAAAATAATATAATAACTGACAAACAGCATGGATTCATGAAAGATAAGTCGTGTCTGACCAACCTGTTGGGGTTCTATGAGAGGGTAAGTGCAAACCTGGATATTGGTAATGCAGCTGATGTGATTTATTTGGACTTTAAACACCAAAAAACTGAGCTGTAACAAATGTTCAATAAACATGCAACGTTACAAACATGTGAATTGCAGCCTCAAGACTAGAGAAAAACCAAGGAGAAAAATACCCTGACTATCAATAAATACATTGCAAGTGCTTAATAACAGGGTACTTAGTATATACATTTTTGCAAAAAGGTAAGAAGCTGTCCCACCTCGTCACGGTTTACCCATCTGGGACAGTCCCTAACCAACTAAAGTTAATACCATTATACATATCTGACTTGTGTCTATCAAAAACTCCAATGTGAATGGTAAGAAGTGGTCAGCTGGGTCCCAGAATAAATACACAGCAAAGTGGGAAGCAGTTAGTTGTTTAGCCTCAGTATAAGGAGGGCTGCGCCCCCAACTTGCAATAAAGCAAGATAGCAGACAAAAAACACCAAAAAACTGAGCTGTAACAAATGTTCAATAAACATGCAAAATTACAAGCATGTGAATTGCAGCCTCAAGACTAGAAAAAAGAATCGGTCCTAGCACAGATCCCTGCGGCACTCCACTGCTGACTATTGCCCATTTAGAGAACGTACCATTTATGACTACTCTTTGTTTCCTATCTTTTAGCCAATTCCTTACCCAGTTGCATATAGTTTCCCTTAGTCCTTGCTTCTGGAGCTTTAGTATAAGGCTATTATGTGGTACAGTATCAAATGCCTTTGCAAAGTCTAAATAACAAAAACAAGGAAACAAATTGTATGAAAAATACCCTGACTATCAATAAATAAATTGCAAGTGATTAATAGCAGGGTACTTAGTAAATACATTTTTGCAAAAAGGTAAGAAGCTGTCCCACCTCATCAGGGTGTACCCATCTGGGACAGTCCCTAACCAAATAAAGTTAAAACCATTATACATACCTGACTTGAGTCTATCAAAAATTTCAATGTGAATGATAAGATGTGGTCAGCTGGGTCCCAGAATAAATACACAGCAAAGTGGGAAGCAGTTAGTTGTTCAGCCTCAGTATAAGGAGGTGTTACGTCACCACCAGAGTTTGCTCCAGCGACTTCTGCTCCGATCGCCAGGCGACGCCATGTTCCTGCCGTAGATGGTGATAGGAGAGGAGCCAGTGTTAGTGGTGGGCGCAGGCTCCGATCATCCACTGGGCTGGGTTAGCTTGGGATCTGCAGTACCGCTGGCTGACTGTGGGTGGCATGTGTCATCCAGCTGAAGTTGCCAGCGTTCAGCTACAGCCAATGGGAAGACACCACACCCTTCTTATTCCCTCTCCTGTCAAATGACCACTGCCAGAGATAGTTCTGATTTTTCTAGCTCGTGTTATATCCTATTCTGTTTTGTTATTCCTGTGTGCTGACTTCTGCGTGTTTTCTGACTACCTTTTTGCCTCCTGTTTATGTACCTTGCTGCCTGATCTGGATTTGACCTCTGCTACGTTTGCTGACTACGTCATTGCCTGCCGATTCTGTCCCTGTTCCGCTATTCCTGGTTTGACCCTGTCTGACTACTACTCTCATTGGACTGCAGCCTTCCACAGGTAGTGAACTCCAGTTCACTGTGTAATTCCAAATCCCTGTATAGGGGTTAAAGGGTTTCACGGTTCTGGGGGCCCTGCTTGGTGAGAATCTTCCCTCTAGCCTCCCCTTTACAGCCCATCTGAGTCTGTGGATCCAGGCAGGCGTTACAGGAGGGCTGTGCCCCCAACTTGAAATAAAGCAAGATAGCAGACAAAAAACACCAAAAAACTGAGCTGTAACAAATATTCAATAAACATGCAACATTACAAGCATGTGAATTGCAGCCTCAAGACTAGAAAAAAACCAAGGAGAAAAATTGTATGAAAAATACCCTGACAATAAATAAATAAATTTCAAGTGCTTAATAACAGGGTACTTAGTATATACATTTTTGCAAAAAGGTAAGAAGCTGTCCCACCTCGTCACGGTGTAACCATCTGGGACAGTCCCTAACCAACTAAAGTTAATAGTAGTGATGAGCGAGTACCAAAAAGCTCGGGTGCTCGAGGCTCGGGCCAAGCATCCCAAGATACTCGTGTACTCGGCCCGAGCACCGAGCCCAATGTTATCCTATGGGAGACCCGAGTATTTTTGTGAAATCACCCCAGGCAGCATGTAGAAACCAGAAAACTGTAAATTAAAAAAAAAAACGTGCGTGTGTGTGTGTAAGCGTGCATATATATATACACGCGGAGTGTAGTGCGGGAGGGGCCGTAGCCGAGCGGGGAAGTGTCGGGCTAAAGGCACGGTCACGCTGTGCGGGCTGGCCAATCACTGCAATTCCACAACAGGGCTGTGGCATTGCAGTGGTCTGCCAGCCAATCCCTGCATAAGGGATGGCTGTAAAAAGAGCGCCAACATGAAGACCACGAGTACAGCACGAGTATCGCGAGATTACTCGGTCCCCGCCGAGTAGCCCGAGTACATTGATACTCGTGCGAGTAACGAGTAGTAACAAGCATACTCGCTCATCACTAGTTAATAGCATTATACATATCTGACTTGTGTCTATCGAAAACTCCAATGTGAATGGTAAGAAGTGGTCAGCTGGGTCCCAGATTAAATACACAGCAAAGTGGGAAGCAGTTGTTCAGCCTCAGAATAAGGAGGGCTGCGCCCTCAACTTGCAATAAAGCAAGATAGCAGACAAATATACACCAAAAAACTGAGCTGTAACAATTGTTCAATAAACATGCAACATTACAATAAGCACAGAATACCTTTTAACATACATCAGTATTGGCCAAAACTATAAATGCATAAACAACAAAACCACACAGTATAGGGCCACAAAATATCAATTTTATTAAATATTTTTTAAAAAAAAACACATAAAAACAAGGTGCCAACAGTTATAGGGGAGGACAGAGGAAATATAACCATATATACATATAAATTATGCACATGAATATAAGTATAAATATATGTATATTTAGGATAGAAAGAGTCTAATGAACACATCCAGAATCAATAAATATTTAAAGTTGCATAGTGCCAATACAATAATCTGGATAAATAAACAGAGCCGTTCTATCCCAAATAGCAAGGAACAAAGTGCAATCTGCAGGCTCCAGCATCAGTAGACCAGCAAAAGAAGCTTAAATGCTGGCTACATAAGGTTCAAGTGAAGGCAAATAAGCCATATGGGCAGATCAATAGTAGATTATGCACGAGTGCAAATAAGGCAGGAAACTGCCGATTAGAGGGAGCAGGCAGATTGTAAATCCAGGCACAATAAAGATAAGGGTAACAGGCTTATGAGTAGCAAGCTTTTACCTCTGTCAAACACCCAAGCTTCCAATGTACATTTATTTCGTGAGAACTTCTTCAGGGAGCGTGAAGAAGTTCTCACGAAATGTACATTGGAAGCGTGGGTGTTTGACAGAGTTAAAAGCTTGCTACTCATAAGCCTGTTACCCTTATCTTTATTGTGCCTGGATTTACAATCTGCCTGCTTGCTCTAATCGGCAGTTTCCTGCCTTATTTGCACTCGTGCATAATCTACTATTGATCTGCCCATATGGCTTATTTGCCTTCACTTGAACCTTATGTAGCCAGCATTTAAGCTTCTTTTGCTGGTCTACTGATGCTGGAGCCTGCAGATTGCACTTTGTTCCTTGCTATTTGGGATAGAACGGCTCTGTTTATTTATCCAGATTATTGTATTGGCACTATGCAACTTTAAATATTCATTGATTCTGGATGTGTTCATTAGACTCTTTCTATCCTAAATATACATATATTTATACTTATATTCATGTGCATAATTTATATGTATATATGGTTATATTTCCTCTGTCCTCCCCTATAACTGTTGGCACCTTGTTTTTATGTGTTTTTTTTAAAAAAATATTTAATAAAATTTATATTTTGTGTCCCTATACTGTGTGGTTTTGTTGTTTATGCAACATTACAAGCATGTGAATTGCAGCCTCAAGACTAGAAAAAAAAACAAGGAGAAAAAAATTGTATGAAAAATACCCTGACTATAAATAAATAAATTGCAAGTGCTTAATAACAGGGTACTTAGTGTATACATTTTTGCAAAAAGGTAAGAAGCTGTCCCACCTCGTCACGGTGTACCCATCTGGGACAGTCCCTAACCAACTAAAGTTAAAACTTACTGCTTCCCACTTTGCTGTGTATTTAATCTGGGACCCTGCTGACCACTTCTTACCATTCACATTGGAGTTTTTGATAGACACAAGTCAGGTATGTTTAATTGTTTTAACTTTAGTCTGTTAGGGACTGTCCCAGATGGTTTCACCGTGACGAGGTGGGACAGCTTCTTACCTTTTTGCAAAAATGTATATACTAAGTACCCTGTTATTAAGCAGTTGCAATTTATTTATTTATAGTTAGGGTATTTTTCATACAATTTTTCTCCTTGTTTTTTTTATTTAGACTTTGCAAAGGCATTTGATACTGTACCACATAATAGCCTTATACTAAAGCTCCAGAAGCAAGGACTAGGGGAAACTATATGCAACTGGGTAAGGAATTGGCTAAAAGATAGGAAACAAAGAGTAGTCATAAATGGTACGTTCTCTAAATGGGCAATAGTCAGCAGTGGAGTGCCGCAGGGATCTGTGCTAGGACCGATTCTTTTTAATCTCTTTATTAATGACCTTGTGGATGGGATTGATAGTAAAGTGTCAGTCTTTCCTGATGATACCAAACTATGTAGGATATTAAAAACTGACCTTGATAGTACAATCTTACAAAAAGATCTGGATAAGATGTCAGAATGGGCAGATACTTGGCAAATGAAATTTAATTTTGATAAATGTAAGGTAATGCACCTAGGATGGAGTAATCCTATAACTGCGTATACATTAAATGGAAGTAAACTCGGGACTACAGAACAGGAGAAGGACTTGGGTATTCTCATTACAAATAAGCTGAGCAGCAGTACTCAATGTCAAGCAGCAGCTGCTAAAGCAAACAAGATTTTAGGGTGTATAAAAAGAGAGATTAGATCCCGTGATCCCAACGTATTGTTACCCCTCTATAAATCACTTGTAAGGCCACATCTGGAATATGGGATCCAGTTTTCGGCTCCACATTTTAAAAAGGACGTTCAGAAGTTAGAGTCAGTTCAAAGGTGGGCAACTAGACTACTACAAGGAATGGAAGGCCTCCCATATGATGACAGGTTGAAAAAGTTAGATATGTTTAGCTTAGAAAAAAGACGTCTCAGAGGAGATCTCATTTATATGTATAAATACATGTGTGGTCAATATTAAGGACTGGCACATGACTTATTTCTTCGAAAGACAATACTAAGGACCAGGGGGCATTCACTGCGAGTGGAAGAAAAGCGATTTCGACAGCTAAATAGGAAAGGGTTCTTTACAGTTAGAGCAGTCAGACTGTGGAATGCCCTACCACAAGAGGTAGTAATGACAAATACTATAACAGTTTTTAAAAAAGGGCTGGATGATTTCCTCAGTACAGAAAGCATTGTTGGTTTTAAATGACTTAGTGACCAAATGTAGAACTGGTGGAGGAAGGTCGAACTAGATGGACCTAGGTCTTTTTTCAACCTAAGTAACTATGTAACTATGAGCTTGCAAGTCACGCCTTGGACGTTTTGGCCTGCTCCGCCGCCAGCTATAGTATGGTCTCCAAATTGTTTTTGTCTGTTGTGCCAGGGTTGTGGGAACAAAAGGCCTATGCCTGTCTGTCCACTTGCTGTCTCTAGTGAAGGTAGAAATGTTGGTTCACCCCTTGATACAGGGCCGGTCCCAAGCATAGAGGTTGCTTTGTTGGACTATTTGTAGACTGTCCCAGTTGTTGCCACTTTTCCTGTTGTCTGATCTTAATTTTTGGATATGTTGAGTCTCCAAATAGGATCTCCAAATTGTCTTTCGTCTGTAGTGCCAGGGTTGTGGTAGCATAAGAGCTATACCTGTCTGACATCCTGTGTGTAAGTAAATGCAATCAGGCAGTACATAAATGAATGTGCATTGGAGAATGCAGTTACACAGCTGCCAAGTTGTGATCCACTATCCAAGCCCAGTTTGTTCAATAGTTGTCTCCACTAAACCTGGAGCTAGGGAAGATAACAGTGCATACCAGGTTTTGGCACTACACTGGTACCACATCATAAGCGCATTGCATGGATTAACCTGGTTATACAGATGTACAGAAAATTCTAGGGCACTATTCAAGCCTAGATGAGTTGCTGCAGAAGGCACGGTCGCTGTGTGCTCACTTTTTAAAATTAAAATGCCAGCTCACATTCTTTGTGTTGCACGGTCCATAATTCCCTGCTGTGCAAATGTCGCAGGCGGGGAGGGCGCTGCGCTCACTACGCTCGGGTCCGGCGCTGCTGCTGCTGCTGCTCGGTGGCTCGAGCGGTGGGCCGGATTTGGGGACTCAAGCGGCGCTCCTCGCCCATGAGTGAAAGGGGTGGTTTGGTTTGGGAGTTTGGTCCGTGACGCTGCCCACTGTTTGTGGTTGGGGCACCACCGCTGCTATTGGCAGGGATCCTGGGAGCGATGGCAGGGAGCAGCTGGGATGTTTCTCTCCCCTCCGTGGTTAGGGGGGTTGGTGGTCCCGGGGCCCGGTGAGGTGACGGGGAGGCAGGATTGGTGAGGTGCAGGGTCGCGGGGGCAGCGCGGTGCCAGATGGCACAGTAGTACTCACTCAGCCAAGAATGGATGCAGAGTCTCTGGTAAAACAAACGGCTGGATAGACGGGTCTCGCAGCCGGCTGCTGTGGTTTCTCCCGGACGGTTGGTGGTGGCTGCCTTTCCCTGCACCCTTTGTGTATCTTCGGTCCCGATGGCTTCCCACCGGTATCCCGCTCCCCAGCGTGGATATATGCCGGAGGAGCCCTTTTGCCCGTAGGCTCTGGCCCTGGGAACTCTAGCTGTGGCGGTAGCTGTATTTCCCTCTCGCTGTTTGGACGGTTGCCTTCAATCGGGTCTTGGCTGCTAGGAAACCCCTGGGGTTCCGGTCACTAATGGATTTGACCTGTTTAACGGCGACTCCAAGCCTGGTCGGGGTCCGCAGGCCCTGCCGGTTTGTGCTAGCTTCACTTCGCTCCCCGGTTCGGTACCGGCGGGCCACTGCCCGTCCCTGGTCCTACAGTTCCGCGTTGATCTGCCTCTCCTGCAGATGGTCACCACCGTCTGCCAACCTTGCTCTTGGTGCCCGGGCCACGTACCCGGACACGGTCAGCTCGCTCCTCTACTACCACTTCACTCCTCTCCTTTTCCTCTCCCTAACTGCACTGACTTCCTTTTCCCACCTCCAGGACTGTGAACTCCTCAGTGGGTGGGGCCAACCACCTGGCTCCACCCCACCTGGTGTGGACATCAGCCCCTGGAGGGAGGCAACAAGGATTTGGTGTCTGGCTGATGTGCCTATCTCGGGGTGTGGGGTGTGTTGTTGTAGTACCTGTGACAACCTGGATAGTCCAGGGTGCAACATTCCCCCTTGGTTAAATGCAGACCATCCGCGGGCTGCCCGTCCACCACCGGTTTTGTTTTGCAAAACTGTAAAAAGATAGAAAACATGTAAAAACATTCAACAAGCATTTTTATGAATCTTCCCTTACGGGAGGCACGGTACTTTAACGTTACAACACATTTTATTAATAACGGTCGGCTTCCGCTCTCCCACCCAAACAATCTGGCCCTGATGCTGCCCCTAAGAAGTGGGTAGCACCCCTTGACCCCAGTCCAGATCCAGGCTGCCCGAGCGGGAACGGGTACGGTGTTTCGCACCCTACGGTCACTTCAGGGGACCCCACATCCATGGGGGACCCCTGACCCCCAGAGGATCGCCACCGGTTACAGTAGTGGCAGGCTTGGGCAAACACTTTCCTCCAGTCCCATCCTCCAAATCAGCCTCTCCGGAGGTGGTAACGGAAACATGCCACTTTTTTACATTTCCACAAGTTTGTGGTTGCCCTGCTAGTTCTCAGGCTTGTCCATGAGCAGTTTCTTATGCACGGTACAAAGGGTCCCTACGGGGACTACTTTCCGGCAATGGCCGGTTTAATCTCGGTGTCAATCAGATAACATCTTTGGTTGATTACAGTCATTCATTTAACAGGTAACGGTACTGGTGGTCCCAACGGGGACAACGGTACAACGGAGGGACCGCTGCCACTTCCACTCTCTTCAGAATAAACGCGGGCATGCACATCCGCTCTCCTGCCCAGGAGCCAGGACCACCTGGGTGCCCACAGCGCCGGCCACGACTGGCCTCTCACACTGCCATGGGCCCCACCGATCAGTGGCTTGCTCTGGATCAGCCTGCATGGGGGACGGGCCCAGCTGGACTCCCTCCGTGCCGGCTACGACCAGCACCTTCAGTAATGAGGGGCCCCGCTGTGACGTGGCCTGCTCTGCCGCTTGGCAGCTGCATCCCCGCCATGCTTCAGCTGAGGCCGGGTGTCTGGACTTCTGGGTGAGGGTCGCCCCCATTGCGGCCGGGCAGACTGCCGGGGCCGTCGTCATCTCCGTTGCAGCAGGGATGGAAGCCGGGATGGGTGCTAGGGCGGTGACAAAGGTAAGGCCCGGGGGCCCCAGGTCTGGGCCCTCTCCCACAGACGCTGCGGGCTCCACTACCGGTGGCAGGGGTAATGGGTCAGTTGGGGCGTTTGTCGCGGGCATGGGTAGTGAGGGAGGTAGCGTGGTGGACGGCAGCAGGCCGGGCCCCTCAGCCGTATCGACCGGTCCCTTGGGGACATAGGGGCGTGGGTCGCTTACCGGCTCCTCTGAGACCACCTCCACTTTGGATGCCCAAACGGTTGCGGCCAGGCCCTTCATCTCCGACGTCCACTTCGCCAGAATGAAGTGGACTTGGGCCTGGAGCTCCTGGCACATCTTGCGGCTGGATCCAGGAACGTGTCTCAGCAGAGTCCTGGCGTCCCTGCACGCTGCAGCGCTAATTACATGCCGCCGCGGCTGCGACTGCCACTCCTCCAGCGGCCTCGTCGGGCGCAGACATGTTGTTTCCGCCCCCCCCTTGGTCTTTTCTCAGCACCTCCTCTTCGGGGGCGGAGCTTCGGCTTTCGCGCCTCCACTGCTCGAGAAGACGCTCGAGCGGGAAAATCTTCGCGCCCAAGATGGCGGACTCTGAAATTTTTCGGCCGGACACCGCCGGCGGGACACAAGGTACACTTCTACCAGCTGGTAGAATGGTAAGATCCTGTTCGTGACGCCGAGTTGTCCCGGGCGGGGAGGGCGCTGCGCTCACCACACTCGGGTCCGCCACTGCTGCTGCTGCTCGGTGGCTCGAGCGGTGGGCCAGATCCGGGGACTCGAGCGGCTCTCCTCTCCCGTGAGTGAAAGGGGTGGTTTGGTTTGGGAGTTTGGTCCGTGACGCCATCCACGGTTTGTGGTGAGATTGGGGCACCACCGCTGCTATTGATGGGGATCCTGGGAGCGATGGCAGGGAGAAGCTGGGATGTTTCTCTCCCCTCCATGGGTGGTCCCGGGGCCCGGTGAGGTGACGGGGAGGCAGGGTTGGTGAGGTGCAAAGTCACGGGGGCAGCGCGGTGCTGGATGGCACGGTGGTACTCACTCAGCCAAGAATGGATGCAGAGTCTCTGGTAAAACAAACAACTGGATGGACGGGTCCCGCAGCCGGCTGCTGTGGTTTCTCCCGGACGGTTGGTGGTGGCTGCCTTTCCCTGCACCTTTTGTGTATCTTCGGTCCCGATGGCTTCCCACCGGTAACCCGCTCCCCAGCGTGGATATATGCCGGAGGAGCCCTTTTGCCCGCAGGCTCTGGCCCTTGGAACTCTAGCTGTGGCGGTAGCTGTATTTCCCTCTCGCTGTTTGGACGGTTGCCTTCAATCGGGTCTTGGCTGCTAGGAAACCCCTGGGGTTCCGGTCACTAACGGATTTGACCTGTTTAACGGCGACTCCAAGCCTGGTCGGGGTCCGCAGGCCCTGCCGGTTTGTGCTAGCTTCACTTCGCTCCCCGGTTCGGTACCGGCGGGCCACCGCCCGTCCCTGGTCCTATGGTTCCGCGTTGATCTGCCTCTCCTGCAGACGGCCACCACCGTCTGCCAACCTTGCTCTTGGTGCCCGGGCCATGTACCCGGACACGGTCAGTTCGCTCCTCTACTACCACTTCACTCCTCTCCTTTTCCTCTCCCTAACTGCACTGACTTCCTTTTCCTGCCTCCAGGACTGTGAACTCCCCAGTGGGTGGGGCCAACCGCCTGGCTCCACCCCACCTGGTGTGGACATCAGCCCCTGGAGGGAGGCAACAAGGATTTGGTGTCTGGCTGATGTGCCTATCTCGGGGTGTGGGGTGTGTTGTTGTAGTACCTGTGACGACCTGGATAGTCCAGGGCACCACACAAACACACTATGGGGAAATGGGGTGAGGGGAATTGATGCCAATGTTCTGCTGTCACAAAAAATAGAGAACCCCGGCACACAAAATTGAATGAGTCTTGTTAACTTGAAATTTTTATTTAATTTTTTTTAACGTTTCGGCGAATGCCTTTTTCAAAACTAAATAAAGAGAAAATATAGACAAATACAATTGTCAGTACCATAAATACATGCGCTATTGTAAGTCATATCCATATAACAATTATTTAAATAACATCATATATACCTAATTCAGCCTGAAACAGGAAAATTGTTTTATCCTGTGAAGTATATCATTGAACTTCGTGTAGGATTATCTAGAAAAATCTAGAAAAAAGGCCAATATATTAGATACAAGAAAAAATTGCCTACATCCGCCAAAAAGGGACATGTGCTAAAAACATACCTAATCAAAATCTCTCCAAGCAACTTTGTATAGTGGGATATAATGTTCACACATATATGATTTATCTATGGGACAAAAGTATAATTTTTAAGCCACATATAGAAATGTAACAAAAGAATGCATCTGTGTGCAACAATAAACGCATTATATTACCTCAAGTGGCAAAAGTGGAAATTCCTAGTGAGAATATGAGGTATAATTATCGCTAATGGGATAACTAGAAGATAAAGTAAAACAGCGATCAAAAAGTGAATACAAGGAAAAGGTCCCATAGAAGAACATATCGATAGCCTCTGAGAGCGCTATAGTATTACCTGTGCCTTAGGAGATCAGTGGTGGAGTGGAATGAAACAGAGCCGCAGTGAGGTTTAAATACCTAATAGGGGAGGGCCAACTAATTAGATTTCCTGTGTGGAGGAACGCATGGTGGAACGCAACGTGCGCGTGCGCAGTGAAACACGGAAGTGCGCGCATGCGCAGTAACAAAAGAAACGGTGAAGCAGTGTAACCCGGATACGGAGCTCCATAGAAACCGAAGAAAACTTCAGCGTATCTATGGGAAGGAGGAAAACAAAGGAGATATAAATAAACTAACAACATTAGGCAATAGCCATATATAATAGGTAATATACACCCTCCATATATATATAAATAAATTTATATTTATCGGAGTATATTTATAACAACCAGCAGGATTACAGTGACATTTTCAAACCATTATATAAAAAAATAAGAAAGGATTTATCATGGTAACTATACAAACATATATACATATATATGTGTATACACAATATATATGTGTATGTGTGGATATACATAACACCCACATCCGAAAGAAACACAACATAGGACGGACCCCATATCTCCAATTCAATAATATTCGTATTCTCTATTGAGACCATGGGGGGAGAGGGTATCAAGCATATGAATCCAATAGGATTCCCTATTTTTTAATTTTCGAACCCTGTCTCCCCCACGTCTCAATGGGGGAACGTGCTCCAAAATCTGAAAACAAAGTTGGGACACAGTATGCCCACATTGTATGAAATGATGAGGTATTAGCAACATAGTCATCTTGCATCTAATGGTAGATTTATGTTTCCCTATGCGGTCTCGGACATGCTGGGTTGTCTCCCCAACATATCCGAGACAGCACGGACACTTTATTAGGTAAACTACATATGATGTGTCGCAGGTAAAAAATTCTTTTGTTTGAAAAACCTTCCCAGTGCGGGGATGTGTAAATTGGTTGCCCTTAACCATATTTGAACAATGGGGACAATGGAGACACGGGAAATTACCCTTTTTGGGAGTAGAAAGGAAAGTCTGTCGAGACCGAAGAATTGTAGATCCAATGCCCGCCTTAACCAAAAGATCACGGAGATTTGGGGAGCGTTTATAGCTAAATAAAAGGGAAGTGGAGAATTCAGTTATTATGTTCTGCTGTCTGCTTGGATGGTTTTTAAATGTCAAGACTCCAAGATAGGTGCTCAAGTTGTGTCTTATCTGTACTAGCAGGAGTATGGGAGTAAAGATGAGCAAACCTGTTTGATAAAGGCTCGCCAAACTCAGATTCGGTACGAGACTGAGTTTGTTAGTTTGAACTCAGCGAACCTGAGCCCCTCCCCCAAAAGTTGGTAATGTTTGTGTTGCGTGTAGGGGCCACTGCCACTTCTCTGGGCCCGTTCGCGTCTGGGGTTCGCTGCTGCAGCTCGAGTGGTGACCGGACCCGGGCTCGCACGGCCGTCCGTCCTCACAACCGTCGGAAAGGGGGATATTTACAGGGGATTTGTTGTGTCGGTGACGCCACCCGTGGGTTGCCGTGAGGGATGGTGACACCGCCGCTGCCTGGTGATGGGGCGCCCGGGGCTGATGGAGCAGGGCAGCAAGATGGGATCCCCTCCATGGGTAGGGGAGGTGTAGTCCCGGGGCCCGCGGTCTGAACACGGGAGAGGTGGCGCGCCGGATTGGAGCGGGGACAGTGGTGTACTCACAGTTCAGTAATTTCACACAAGTCCAGTGGTAAACCAAATTGCCAGTGACCGGCGGCCGTTGGAGGGTGTATTCCGATCCCACACCCGAGTTAGTGAACAGGTGTCACTACCTCCTGCACGTTATGTTTGTCTCTCCTGTTGGACGACTTCGCATGGAACGTAGAAGTCCACTCCCGGTTCTGTGTGTATTTGGGAGCTGTGGCCCATGAAATCTGACCCATGGGATCTCTGTGGGTTCTGGTGGACACCCTTTCCCCATGTTGGGCTTCCGTGTTGCTCTCTAGGTTTCGGGAGAACAAGGCCTGAAACCTCGTCTTCTGCTGGTTAATTAACAATGGGGCTTGCAACCTTCCTCGTCCTAGGGTCCAGGTACCCCGTCTGTGCACGGACTCCGGACCAGATTCCCGCTGTTGGCACTGGTGGACTACGACCCTGCATCGGTCCACTTAAGGTCTCCGGTGACCAGACCTCCGTCGCCTGTAGCCCTTGTTCACTGTTTGCCACCTAGCCGGGTAGTCCAAGGGCCCCTATCCCTGACTACACTGCACAGTCTCCACTTGACTTCCACTCACTACTCCTCCACACTTCAACCTGAACTCCAACACGAAACTCAAAATGACGTGTTCCCGCCTCTGACACCTCAGGACCCCTTGGTGGGGGTTCTCATCTGCCTGATCCCACCCACTGATGTGTCCTTATTATCATGAGGGGGTGGCTAGGCTTGAATGGCTGTGTGTTGTACCTGGGTGTGGGTTTTTGGTGGTGACAAGGAGGATGAACACTTTTGTGACTACCTGGTTTTGCCAGGGCGTCACATTTGTTTATATTTGTTTTTCTCAAAACGTATCTTCAGCTCTGCTGGTGGTGTACTGATGGATAAGCGCAGCCGTCTGTGCCCTTAAAGCGTAAACCACGTTATGTTCATAAAGATGAACAACTCATGGATGTCCAGAGGCTTTGCCATTGCAGTCCCAAACGGTGTAGTCCCAGGCTTCTGTGAGCAAGTCTGTCATTTTGCTTGCTCTGATGATGAAACAAATGCTGCTTCAGGCCTTGCTCCGGTGCCAGACCCATGCAGCCATGTTGCTTTGTTGGCCTATTGTTGTTGTGTGCCAATTGTGGCCAACTCTCCTGTTGCCTCACCTTAATTTTTGTAAATGTGGAGACCCCAAGTAGGATCTCCAAGTTTGGTTTGGTTTTCAGTGCTAGTCTTCTGTGGGCAAGAGGCCTACACCTGGCACTCAATCTCATCCACCTCAATATTTCTTTCCTTATCTTCAAAGATTGTTAAAAAATGACTCAGTAGAGGCAAAAATTCAATAAAGTTGTCTACTACATGCATGAACTGGCACATGCGCAAACATGCATTACTGTGGTAATCTTACTGCGTTCAAATGAATACTATCATGCCTACTCACCAACAACCCACCAAATGAACCGCATCTGCTGCTTCCTTCATCTGTGATCAACACCTCATCAGCTGAGTACTTTGGTGTCCCACTGAAAGTGGTCATTAATGAGTTTTTGTCAAGAATTTAAGACTACCAAATATCTGTCATTTTTACACAACATGCTTCATTACTGGACAATAATGTAATGCATGTCTACACTGTTTTAAAAAAACTCGGCCCTCAGCCTTTGTTGCATGGACTGTAACTCCCTGGTGATTTAAAGCCCTATGGGGCGGGGGCAATTGATGGTGTTAAACTGCTTTTTGCTTTGGATGGCAGAGATTAAAAGATGTGTCTCCAAATCTTGAGGAGAGGTTACTGCCAGTGTTTTCGGAAAGAGAGACCTATGTCTTCCACTGGCTCACTAATGCATGCCTTGATTTTAAAATAAAAAAAAAAAACATACCGGCCCACAGCCTGTGTTGCATGGACCGTAACTCCCTGGTGTTTTAAAGCCCTATGGGGAGCGGGTCAATTAATGGTATTGTACCGTTGTTTTCCTGGAAAGATTTTTAATATCCAGACTACAAAATGGGGGTGAAACTTTTGTTTTGTGGGTAGTGCCAGGATTCTGTGACCAAGAGGGCTAGACTGGTCACTGTAGCACGTAGAGCGAGGCAATTGATGCTACTGTACCGCTGTGTTCCTGGAAGGATTTTTAATGTAAAGACTACTGAATAGGTCTCCAAGTTGTGTCTCGTCTGTACTGGCACGGGTATGGGAGCACCAGCCATACACACGTCTCTCATCCACCTCTGTATTTCTTCTGTCAATAACCTACGAAACTTTTGGCTATGCCCAAACAGTGGTGCTGGTCCGTGAAACATATTTTTGCTGTTTTGAAAGCTTTTTGACCCCAGTAAGGCCCTGTGCGCACACTGCGTTTTTGCTGCGTTTTTACTGCAGAAATTTCTTGAGAAAATGGGTGTAACCTTTCTGCAGACATTCTCCAGCAAAACCTATGGAAAAATAAATTAGCTGTGCGCACACTGCGTTTTTTTCTCAAAAAAATTCTTTCAGTAGATTTTCTTGAGAAAAAGAATGAGCATGTCACTTCTTTTCTGCAGCTAACTGCGTTATTCAATCCATTGACTGTAATGTAATCACGAAATAGCGCAGGGAATAACGCAGGTTGCAAATTCTCTGCGTTTCATTGCATTTTCCAGCGTTATTCCCGCGCTATTTCGCGTTTTTCGGGATATAATGTTCATCACTGCCCTGCTTTTTGCAGGGAAGTGATGTCATTATGACAGGAAGAGGAAGCTGAGCAGAGATTAAACACACAGATCACTCACACACAGACACAGACATATAGAATACACAATTAATACACACATTAATGCCCCCCACCCCCTCCCGCAGCCGAGAATATCAGCGCGCAGCTGCCCCGAGAATGTCGCATCCATTTTGCAACAGTCCCGGCGTGTTAGCGGCTCTTCCCATTGCTGTGATGCGGTGGCAATCAGGGTAATGTTGAGTTAATGGCAGGGCATTGCTGCCACTAAGTCCTAGCTTAATCATGGCAGCGTCTATGAGACAGCTTACATGATTAACCCGTAAGTAAAGTGAATAAACACACACGCGCACACACTGAAAAATCCTTTATTTTAAATAAAATAACAAAAAAGCCCCTCTTTCACCACTTTATTAACCCCCCAAACACAGCTCCGGAGTAATCCACACAGGTCCCACGATGCTTGCATCCAGCCGCTTCTGACACATACTCAATGCAGTCTCGTTCAGTGAGCGATGCTGCAGGGGTAACTACAGGTCATTTCTCACGGTTGGTAATGTGAACACATTACTCACGAGAACAGCAGTGTGTCCTCACTGGGACTCTATCTATTGATTATCTATCTATCTATCCCTCTATCTAGCTATCCTTCTATCTATCTATCCATTATCTGTCTGTCTGTCTGTCTATTCATCTATCGATTATCTATCCATCAATCTATCTATTAATCTATCCATCTTTCTATCTATCCATTATCTGTCTATCCATCTATCTAGCCATTATCAATCTATCTATCTATTCATCTATCCATCTTTCTATCTATCCATCTATTTATCTATCTCTCTCCATCTATCAGTGTATCTATTCATCTATCCATCTTTCTATCTATCCATCTATCTATCTATTCATCTATACATCTTTCTATCTATCTATCTATCCATTATCTATCTGTCTATCCATCTATCTATTCATGTATCCATCTTTCTATCTATCCATTATCTATCTATATATCGATCCATTATCTATCTATCTATTCATCTATCCATCTTTCTATCTATCTCTCCATTATCTATCTATCTATTTACCTATCCATTATCTATCTATCTTTTCATCTATCCATCTTTCTATTTATCTATCCATTATCTATTTATTTAGATATCTATCTGTCTATCCATCTATCTATCCATTATCTATTTATCTATCTCCCTGTCTATCTATCTATCTATTTAATATCTATTTATCTGTCTATCTATCCATTATCTATCTATTATCTATATTATTTATTGCTGTTAAAGCATTAAAAAAACGCAGGGACCAACCTGCAAAAAAACGCACCAAATATGCACCAAAACGCGGGAAAGACGCATGCGTTTTTCGGTGCGTTATTGGTGCGTTTTTTTAACACAGGTGTGCTAATTTACCTTCACTCAAGAAATTTCTTACATAGTTACATAGTTACATAGTTACTAAGGTTGAAAAAAGACCTAGGTCCATCTAGTTCAACCTTCCTCCACCAGTTCTACATTTGGTCACAAAGTCATTTATAACCAACAATGTTGTGTGTACTGAGGAAATCATCCAGCCCTTTTTTGAAAGCTGTTATAGTATCTGCCATTACTACCTCTTGTGATAGGGCATTCCACAGTCTGACTGCTCTAACTGTAAAGAACCCTTTCCTATTTAGCTGTCGGAATCGCTTTTCTTCCACTCGCAGTGAATGCCCCCTGGTCCTTAGTATTGTCTTCGGAAGAAATAAGTCATGTGCCAGTCCTTTATATTGACCACACATGTATTTATACATATAAATGAGATCTCCTCTGAGACGTCTTTTTTCTAAGCTAAACATATCTAACGTTTTCAATCTGCCATCATATGGGAGGCCTTCCATTCCTTGTAGTAGTCTAGTTGCCTGCCTTTGAACTGACTCTAACTTCTGAATGTCCTTTTTAAAATGTGGAGCCCAAAACTGAATCCCATATTCCAGATGTGGCCTTACAAGTGATTTATAGAGGGGTAACAATACGTTGGGATCACGGGATCTAATCTCTCTTTTTATACACCCTAGAATCTTGTTTGCTTTTGCAGCTGCTGCTTGACATTGAGTGCTGCTGGTCAGCTTATTTGTAATGAGAATACCCAAATCCTTCTCCTGTTCTGTAGTCCCGAGTTTACTTCCATTTAATGTATACGCAGTTATAGGATTACTCCGTCCTAGGTGCATTACTTTACATTTATCAACATTAAATCTCATTTGCCAAGTATCTGCCCATTCTGACATCTTATCCAGATCTTTTTGTAATATTACACTATCAAGGTCAGTTTTTAATATCCTACATAGTTTGGTGTCATCAGCAAAGACTGACACTTTACTATCAATCCCATCCACAAGGTCATTAATAAAGAGATTAAAAAAAATTGGTCCTAGCACAGATCCCTGTGGCACCCCACTGCTGACTATGGCCCATTTAGAGAATGTTCCATTTATGACTACTCTTTGTTTCCTATCTTTTAGCCAATTCCTTACCCAGTTGCATATAGTTTCCCCTAGTGCTTGCTTCTGGAGCTTTAGTATAAGGCTATTATGTGGTACAGCATCAAATGCCTTTGCAAAGTCCAAATAAATCACATCAGCTGCATTACCAATATCCAGGTATGCACTTACCCCCTCATAGAACCCCAACAGGTTGGTTAGACATGATTTATCTTTCATGAATCCATGCTGTCAGTTATTATATTATTTTCTGCAACATATTTTTGCATGTCATCCCTTAAAATGCCCTCAAAAACTTTGCATACTACTGATGTCAGGCTTACTGGACGGCAGTTGCCTGGATATTAAGAAATTTCTTAAGAAATTTCTTGAGAAAATTCTTTTTTCTAGTGCGCACATAGCCTAAAGGTGTTTTTTGTGCCTTACATTTGGCATCCCATTGAATCCAATGGGGTTCGGAAAAATTTGATAAATATTCGAAGTTCGGTTCAATAAAGGTTGACGAGCGTGCCCCTGGTTTGGCTCGGTGAACTGAATAGCGGGGCATTCGCTCATCTCTGTATGGGAGCACCAGCCCTACACCTGTCTCTCATCCACCTCTGTATTTCTTACGTCAATAGTCTAGTAAGCTAATGGCTATGCCAAAACAGTGGTGCTGCACTGTAAAACTTATTTTTGAAAGCTTTTTGACACCTCTGAAAGTGTTTTCTCTGCCTTATGTTTGGCCTCCAATTGGATTCAATGGGGTTCGGAAAAATTGGGCGTTTGATTTGCCAAATGGTTCGGTGATCGTAGTGTTTGTTTTGTTTTGCTTGGTGAACTGAGCCTTGAATGGTTCACTCATCTCTAGTCACAGCTGGGGATCCCATAGTACTAAGTGTAACCACCGGTTGTACCATCTGCAAGATTGCTGGAATGCTTGATAGTGGGACACAGAGGCACAGTGGTACGGCATCCGTCAGTCAGGTCACCAGAGTTCAAACAGCTTACCTGTCACCCTTAGTGAACTCAGTTGTACCAGTTGCTGGATTTGCAGACTGCTTTGCTGCCGTATCCCACAACCCAACAGTATGGCAATCTAGCGGCAGGTTCAACTGAGTTCATTGGGGGCATCATCTCATTTGGAAGAAATTGTGTAAAAATTTTATGTGATCCATGTTCTTTTATTGGTTGTGATAATTACAAATTTGGGGCTAAAACAACATTTTCATGATGAAAGTTAGATTTTTCATTATGATAACCTAATATTATTAAATTCTGTGTAGTACCTGTAGGCTAACAATGCTCACTATGGACATGAATAAATGTGTATAGTTTCCAAAACGGGGTCTGGTGTGGGGAGTTTCTTCTGTTTAGGAGCCCTGCAAATGAAACATGGTGCCTGCAAATGGATTGTGCTCCATCCTGTTCGAGCTCTGCTATTTGTCCAAACAGAGGTTTCTGACCACATTTTGAGTATCTGTGCGCTCAGAAGAAACTAGGTAACAAATTGTGGGGTCCATTTTGTTATGTTATCCATTGTAAAAGTGAAAAAAATTGTGGCTAATGATACATCATAAAGGAAGAATTTTTTTTTCCAATTCACTTTGTATTAAAGAGTTTGTCCACTACATAAAAATTGATGGCTTATGCTTAGGATAGTTCATCAATATCTGATTGGTCGGGGTCCAACACCCGGCACCCTGCCAATCAATTATTCTTGGTCTGGGTGGCTTCAATAATAGGCGAATGTGCAGTACCTGGCCGCAGCCGCAGCCACTATCAGAAGTTGAGCAGCTCCAGAACAGAGCATTTTTGGCTACCTGCTGCCTCTATTCGCACTGAGAACAATTGATAAAAGGGGGTGTTGGGTGTCGGACCCCGGCAGATCAGACATTGATGACCTATCCTATGGTTTAAGTAGTGGGCAAGCTGTTAAATTCCTGTGGAGCTGCTCAACGGTTAACCGCATACAGCAGTTATGAAGTATTTTAGGTGTGCTGTTTTAAAAATAGCATCACTTTTTGGGAGTTTTCAATGAATATGCCCATCAAAGTTCATTAAATCTGAATATTTCCCTAAAGAAACAGGTTTTGAAAATGTCTTGAAAAAAATGAGAAATTGCTGCCAAATTGTTAAATTGAAATGTTAATAATGATGATGCAGATTTAACGTAAACATATGGGAAATGTTATTTATTCATTTTTGGCACAACATGATTAACTGGTTTAATGATATAAAAATTGAAAGTTTGAAAATTGTGAAAGTTTCAAAATTTTCCCCCTTATTATCAACCTAAATTTGCCACTAACATAAAGCTCAATGTGTTTCCAAAGAAACAATCTCAGAATCAATGGGATAAATCGAGGCATTCTAGGGTTAATTATTAAATTAAATTAAATGACACTAGTAGAGATTAGCCACCCCCCTAGTGTTCGAGTTCGGTTAAGCTGGTGTCACACTAAGCGACAGCGACAACGACGTCGCTGTTACGTCACCATTTTCGGTGACGTAACAGCGACCTTGTAAGTCGCTGTTATGATCGCTGCTTAGCTGTCAAACACAGCAGAAGCAGCGATCATAACGTCGCTGTGCTACATGTGCAGAGAGCAGGGAGCCGCGCTTAGCGCTGGCTCCTTGCTCTCCTAGCTACAGTACACATCGGGTTAATTAACCCGATGTGTGCTGCAGCTACATGTCACAGTGCAGAGAGCAAGGAGCCGCGCGCACTGCTTAGCGCTGGCTCCTTGCTCTCCTTGCTACAGTATACATCGGGTTAATTACCCGATGCATACTGCAGCCACATGTCACAGTGCAGGAGCCGGCACTGGCAGCAAGAGCGGAGGCTGGTAACCAGCGTAAACATCGGGTAACCAGGGAAAGGTCTTCCCTTGGTTACCCGATGTTTACGCTGGTTACAGCTTACCGCAGCTGCCAGTGCCGGCTCCTGATCGCTTCATTTCGTCGCTCTCTCGCTGTCACACACAGCGATGTGTGTGTCACAGCGGGAGAGTGACGACCAAAAAATGAAGCTGGACATTCAGCAACGACCGGCGACCTCACAGCAGGGGCCAGGTCGTTGCTGGATGTCACACACAGCGACAGCGACGGGACGTCGCTGCAACGTCACAGAAAATGGTGACGTAGCAGCGACGTCGTTGTCGTCGTCGTTATGTGTGACACCAGCTTTAGGTTCGTCAAACGGCGGGTGTGTTTGTCGAATGTTCGACAAACACCTTCGAACCCCATTGAAAACAATGGCAAGCAAACACAAACACATACAAGCACATAGAAAACACCTTCTAAGGTGTCCAAAAGGTGACAAACAACTCAAAAGACACCACAAACACATGGCAAAGTGACAAGTACATATACTCATGCTGAAATAAAAGAGCTGGACGAGTAAAAGGAGGAGAAGACACAGATATTGGCATGTCATGGCCTTCTAAAATCAAGTAAAACACAGCAAGTGGACTCCAACAAAAGTCTCCATTTTTTAAAAAAAATTGGCCACAGACACCACTTAAGAGGCATCAATTGTCCCACAGTTGCAAACTTAAATTGTTGATTTGAATGAGGCACAATAAAAAAATCCACAAGCCTTTACTCTCCCCAGGATGACACAGGGGTAGAAAAGTCCTTTCGGATCCATGATTTGTTCATCTTGATGAAGGTTAGTCTGTCCACATTGTCACTGAACAGACGCGTGCACTTATCTGTCAGCACACCCCTAGCAACACTGAATACACATTCCGAGAAAATGCTGGCTGCGGACACGACAAGATCTCCACGGCATAAGTGGCGAGCTCAGGCCATTTTTCCAGATTTGAAGCCCAAAATGAGCAAGGCCCCAGTTGCACAGTCATGGCATCGATATTCACTTAGAGATACTCCTGTATCATCCTTTCCAGCCGTTGACTATGTGTTAGACTTCTTGTGTCTTGTGGCCTTGCAAAGGATGGTCTAAAAAATTCATGAAATGATTCCATAAAATTGCTGTTACCACCAGATACGGTGTTGGTGGTACGGTGTGAGTTATGATGACTCGACAGTCCCATGGTTGGCAAGTTAGAACTGTAAAATTCACTCTGTGCACCACTGGTGTTTAGTGGAAAAGTCAATCTCATATTGTGTAACAGCTTCTGTTGAAACTCCTGCATACGTGCGTCCCTTTCTATGGCAGGAATTATTTCGCCAAATTTTGACTTGTACCGTGGATCTAAGAGTGTGGCAACCCAGTAGTCAGCATTACTTCGAATTCTGAGAATCCGAGGGTCATGTTGTAGGTAGTGCAGCAAGAAGGTGCTCATGTATCTTGCGCATCCAGGAGGACTAAGTCCTTGCTTTGTTGGTGGCGGCGAAGTGAGAATCATGCTTCCTTCCTCTGCCCTCTCCCCCCAACCTCGCACAACAGAAATGTGATCAAGGTCTCCCTCATCTGCTGAGCCTTCCATGCCCATCGCCAGTTCGTCCTCCATTTCTTCCTGCGCTCCTGCACCTTCCTTAACAGTTTGGCTGCGTCCATGCGCCCTTGTTAATCCCTCTCCCTCACTGTCCCATGCCTGCCGCCTTGATGCTGCTGACCGTCTGGACCTTGTAGATCTTGGTATCCCTTCCGCATATGAATCCTCCTGTACTTCCTCCCCTTCATCTTGTCCCACCATCTGACTGTATACTGTTTAGAGTGTGCTCCAGCATGTAAATGACTGGAATTGTCATGCTGATAATGGCATCGTCAGCGCTAAACATCTCTGTCGCCATATCGAAACTGTGCAGAAGGGTGCATAGGTCCTTGATCTGAGACCACTCCAGTAGCGTGATCTGCCCCACCTCTAGATCTTGTTGGCCCAGGCTATACGTCATAACGTATTGAACCAGGGCTCGGTGGTGCTGCCAAAGTCGCTGCAACATGGGGAGAGTCGAATTCCAGCGTGTCGGCACATCACATTTCAGGTGGTGAACCGGCAAGCTGAAAGACTTCTGGAGCGATGCAAGTCATTCAGCTGCAGGGTGTGAACGGCGGAAGTGAGCACATAGTGACCGTGCCCTCTGCAGAAGCCAATCTAGGCCGGGATAGTGGGTTAAAAATTGCTGGACAACCAGGTTCAACACGTGAGCCATAAAAGGCACGTGTGTCACATTGCGCCGGCGAAGGGCCACACCCAGGTTTGCAGCATTGTCGCACATGGCCTTCCCTGGCTGCAGGTTGAGTGGAGACAACCATTGATGAAACTCGGTCTCCAGATCTGACCACAACTCCTCAGCTGTGTGACTCACATTTCCCAGACATTTCAATGTAAAGACCGCCTGATGCCGTTGAGCTCTGCTGCCAGCATAGTAAGGAGATGTGCGGGATTCCTTGTGCACAGTTACAATGCGGGTGGCCTTACCAGACAGGATTTGAGTGGAGGTGGAGGACCAAGATGAGGTTGAGGAGGCAGAAGCAGTGGAGGAACTTCTACATACAGAGGACGGCAAGACTTGTACAGCAGACCCTTCTCCATCTCTCGCCATAGTTACCCAGTGCCCAGTCAGCGACATGTAACGCCCCTGTCTATGCTTACTGGTCCAAGTATCTGTGGTGAAATGCACCCTGTCACACACAGAGTTTCTCAAGGAAGCGGTGATGTTGTGTGCGACATGCTGATGTAGCGCAGGCACACCTTTCTTGGAGAAGTAGAGGCGACTGGGCATCTGGTACTAGAGCACTGTGATGGACATAAGGTCTTGAAAATCCTGTGTGTCCACCAGGCAGAAAGGCAGCCTTTCTGTAGCCAACAGCTTTTGATGCTGAAAGTCAACCTCTTAGCTTTGTCATGGGTCAGAGGAAATGTCTTTTACTTGTCCACATCTGAGGGACCGAGGGCTGGCTGCTGTGCTGAGACGGCATTGAGTAGAGTGTCCCTGGCAAACTGCTGGTCTGTGAGGAAGGTGCAGGCGGAGACATAATGTTGCCTTCATCCAAAGGTGGTGCTCTAGATGTCTGAGAGAGCTTAACACCAGCAGCTGTGTGAAGAGCACCCAGATGCACTTGAAGGGGCAGACAGTGGTTGGACCACTCTGCTAGGTTGCATTGTAGCATAGTGGGCTTCCCATTGCGACTTATGCTTCATATCCATGTGACAGTTCTTGGACAAAGTACTCAGACTAGTGAGTTTTTGGCCTCTACTTAGAGATTAGTGACAAACGTTACAGATGACATGAGTTGGGTGATCCTTTGCGATGTAAAAAAAGGACCAGGCTAGGCAAGGCTTAGAGTCCATCGGACCTGCAGAGCCACCCTGACTTCTGCTAAGAGGCAGAGTTGTGGCTGACGATGCAGTTGTTGACGTGCTTCCAGTACTCTGTCTCTGTCCAGGAAGGCGCAACCTAACCTCATCGTCAGTAGCATCCTCCTCCACCTCTTCTGCTGACCTCATCGACTGGCTGACTGTGGGTTGACAGAAAGTTGGATCTCCAACCTCATCATCACCCTGTGTGTTCTCACTTCCCTCATCCTCAGAGCTAACCTCTTCCTGCCCTGACCGAATAGTCAATTTGTCATTCCAACCTGGTATCTGAGTCTTATCATTATCAGCATTTTCCCCATTGTCTTCACCAAGAGGAGTTACAGTTAGGTAATGAGGGTCTACATTATGCTCAGAACCTTCTTCATCTGGACCTGGATCCGACTCACAAAGCTTCTGGGCATCAGTGCAGATCATTTCCTTGTCTGGACTCACTGCAGCTTTGGAACGGATCTCTGATTCCCAGGCTATAGTGTGACTGAACAGCTCTACAAACTCCACCATCTCTGTTACCCCATACTCAGCAGGGTGGATGGAGACTTGAGAGCGGGTAGGAAGCAAGTGCGATTGGGGTGACACCTCAGAGGACTGGAGTATTTGGAATGTGAAAGTTGAGGTGGAGGAGAAGCCACTTGATGGAACACTTGAGATCCATTCAAGCACCTGCTCTTTTTGTGCCTCATCTACATTTGGTAGCAATGGTCGTGTCCGTAAGAAAGGAATCATATCAGATTGTCCACGGAAAGAAGCAGACATCTTATTTTGGCTGCAAGATGGTCTTTTTTCAGCAGATGTTACTGTTGCTTTACCACCTACCCCACGGACACAAACTTTTTTCCCTTCCCAACACGCCTGTTCCCCTTTCCACCAGCATCTGGCCTTTTGCCACTCATTTTGTATGTGAACAAATTGGCAACTGTTTGTTACAGTTAAAAATTGGCTACTACAGATGGAGAGGTGGGGTAGCTTTCTTGACAGCAGTGCTACGCCACTGACTATCACACACTGATACTATGCCCAAGGGATTGCCTGACATAGCTGCAGTTAAAAATTGGCTACTACAAATGGAGAGGTGGGGTAGATTTCTTGACAGCAGTGCTACGCCACTGACTATCACACATTGATACTATGCCCAAGGGATTGCCTGAACTAGCGCCAGTTACAAATTGTCTAGCAGGAATGGAGAACTGGGCTATGTTTGTGGAAAGCAGTGCTACGTCACTGAGAATCACACACGCTGATACTATACCCCAAGGAATAGCCTGCACTTTTTGCAGTTACAAATTGTCTAGCAGAAATGGAGAAGTGAGCTATGTTTGTTGAAAGCAGTGGTACGCTACTGAGGATCCCACACGCTGATACTATGCCCCAAGGAATTGCCTGAGCTGATTTAGACAGATGCTGTGAAAAACCTTGCACAGCGCTGGCACAGACCTGCCTAGCAAAAATGGCTATGAACTGCTTTAATCTAGCCCTGAAAAGGGCTGAAATTACAAGTAGTCCCTAATCCCTAACCAATGTGTAGATTGCACTGTATAAAGGGTGCTTTACACACTGCGACATCGCTAGCGATCTCATTAGCGATGTGACACACCAGATCGCAGATAAGATTTACCGAGATCGCACATAGGTTAGTTTTGAAGCAATGGTCACATGTGCGATCTCTGCAAATCGTATGTGCGATCTGGCATGTTATATCGCTAATGAGATAGCTAGCGATGTTGCAGCATGTAAAGCACCCTTAAGTGTTTAGCGCCCACAGCAGCAGCAGCGGGAGCGGTGACTGACACACACCCGGAGCACTGAGATAATGACAGCGATGGGGAAAATGGCCAGGTCTTATAGGGCAAGGACATGTGACATGCACAGCCAATGAAACATGCCCTTGCTTGTCTGGCAAAAATCCACTTTGCTGTGTGTGTGTGTCTGTGATTGGCTGACAGCCTGGCCTGCCCCACTGTATGCGCGGTTAGGAAAAAAAAAATGTCAATTGCCATTCTTTCACCACTCCGCAGCACTGATCTAAACCCCGTTCCCCCCCGCACACTATACACTCAATTTTGATAATATCATTATTAACAGTGACTGACAGTATTACAGTGAAAAGTCAGCTAGTAACTAGCTACGCTTTTTGGTGATCAAACCGTTATCGAACAGTAACTCGAACGGTCGAACGTGAAGCAAATCGGTCGAGTTTGTCGAACGACTCGAACATCGCCCAAAACAACTCAAATTTGAAATTGGCGAATGGTTCGATTCGAACACCGATCATCTCTAGACACTAGTTAAATTTCAAATTATTTGACTTGGTTATTAAGGTCAAAATTACTTTGTTTACTAAACAGTCATGACTTTTAACAAATGAGGTTTCAAAGATTTGCAGTGAAGAGTAACCTCTGGTTCACTTCATGAAACACTGGAGCAATCCGGAACATCACAAACTGCTGGAGGCCGATGGAAGCAACAGTGATTGAAGCAAAAACGGCAGTGGGTAAGTATAAGACCAAGGGAGAGAAATTGGATTAGAAGCACCACTCCAGTGGCAAATATAAAAATAGCAGCTGGAATGGTGCTTTAATGAAATGCCTTTGATGTAGCTCTTGAAAAGTAATACAGGGTGGGCCAATTATATGGATAAGTAGCGCCCCACGGGACCTAAGGGGTTACTCGTCACCGGGCCAATGGTTTTGTGGGGTTCTGCTGTGACTGGCCTGACCCGGCTCCGAGGCCCCATAGGCTACATGTAAATGACAAACAAACAGGTGCAAGGTGTAGAGGGGGATCGAAGGAGGGCGAAGGGTCCCTGGGAAGCGTGTCTCCAGATGCAGCGGTGACTGGGGTCTTGGCCTCCTCCGCCGCTGACCCGTCTTCCAACTTTTCCTCTCCCAGGAGTGACGGTAGATGGGAATGGGTGATGCTTTGCAGTGCCACCTGTGGTGTAGGCCCAGGAATTAGCCACCTCTGCAAGGTGTTGCTCTCCTCTGGGGCTGATGTTAACGCAGCTCAGATAGTCAGGCTCCCCACAGGTGGAGCGAGCCTCTGGGAGGATGAGGACGATGGGGATGGCTGATGGCGCCAAAGCACGGGGAGGTGGCGTCAGTAATGACAAGAACGACACGGGGCTGCGGTTCAAAGTTCCATTTACTCACAGTTCTTAAGGTGCCCCGGAAGTGTCACTCTCCGCCGCCATGGATGGACTCCAGCCGGTCTCGGGTGACTCAGAGGCAATCACCGATGTCTGTGGAAATGTGTAAGACCTTCCTCCTTGTGCTGATACATGGTTCCCCGTAGCATGAAGCAATTTGGGGACCCCGCTGTTGGTGTTAAGTGTCCCGTCCTGTAAGGTGACGCGGGTTCTCACCATGGAGTCCGACCGTAGCCCTGACCCCTGATCCTATATGTCACTGTGCTCCGAGAAAGTGGGTAGTGGAATATGGGACATTAAATACCCATCTCCTGCAGATTTGTTGGAGTTTGTGAAGGTGTTCCCAACTGAGGGTCCTGCACCCTGACTTGCGCTTTCACTGTGGGAATGGTTAGGCTCGACCTCAGCTACCATCTCCTCTTGTCCCAACATCTCCACCGGCTGTCTGTGTCTCTCTCCCTCTTTCAGTCTCACTCCTGCAGACTCAGTGCAGTGTTCTGGACCCTGGCCCTGCGACTATCTCTACCTATCTCCCGTCCCAGGGCCAGCTTGTTAAACGCTGCTCCCTCAAGGCTGTCTGCTCTGTTCTCTGTCCTGGGCTGTTCTCTGACTAAAAGTGAAACTGCTTGTCTTTTTACTCATTGAGAGTAGCCCCCACCTCAGGAATGACTCAGCAGTGCTGGGGGATTACCCCAGCTTGGTTTTCTGTGTGTCGTGACTGGCTCACTATCTGGGTGTTTTATGTAAGTTATCAGATCAGGATTTAGTGTAAGTGAAACAAACCAGTGATTTACCTCTTCTCACCCGGGAGAGAATTACAATCTTAAAACAGATGCAATATTCTGTGGCGATTGAAGCGTCTGGGGCACCACATGCCCCCACAGCAAATCGCACCACTCCGGGGCTGCAAAACAAAATACAGGGTATACCGCAATTTTTGATTACGCATATAAACAGGTTACAGTCTTCCCTTTATGGGAATCAGGATCACTTGAACATTGCAAACATATCATACATTTCACATGTCACATGAAACCAGTTGACGTTGTAAATGCATAAACTATCTATATAAAACATTCACTTAGCATTTCACATAACAGCAGCTATTGTATGGGGGACCTGCCCTTAACCCCCAACGTAGGCTCTGGGTGTGCTCAGAGCGTTCTGGATCTGTCTTCTCCTCTTCAGCACACCAACAGGTTTTCGGGTCTTACTAATTATTTACAGGTGCAGTCCCGGCCACACATATCACAATGGCCCAGGTGCCAAGTTTGTTAAGCAAAGAAAAAGAAAAAAAAAAAACATTCTGCACATTATACTGTAGCATTAGTTAACTATCTACAACACATTTTTCTTTCATGTTACCATCTGAACCGCTGCTGGTAGTACCAGAGGATCGGTCCCGGTCTCCCCTGGTTCTGTACACTATGCAACTCACTTCAGTATAGTGTCCAGTTTTTCCACAGCGACCACAGATCAAGAGCCAGTCCATTGATAAAGTCAGTCTGATCATATGCTCCCCGTTGTTCTGCGGCAACCATAATGCTCCCGTAAAGTGCGGCATGAAGCCCCCGGAAGGCATAGCATAACATACGGCACCGATGGAGCTAGTGACGGTGCCACAGCGTCAGAAATGGGGGAAGCTTAACGACAAGTCCTTGGTTACAGTAAGTCTCTGGCAGTGGGGCTCTTTATCGCGCTCTTTCTGACCTCCACCCACGCTTTTGCGCTCTTTTTGGGTTCCACCCACGATGGCACGTCCCTTCTTTTACGCCAAGATGGTTAATGACGGACAAACAGTTTTTGTACAGTCCATAAATCACACAACGATATCTGGTTTTGTACCGCCAGATGGAAAGTTTTTAAGGCACAAAGTACCCAGTGTTGCGGGCACAAGACCCTGCTCGCAGTGCTAAATGTAGTGCCCCACAGGGCCTAAGGTGTTATTCGTCACCGGGCCAGTGGTTTTGTGGGATTCTGCTGTGACTGGCCTGACCCGTGTCTGTGGCCCCGTCGGCTACATGTAAATGACAAACAAACAGGTGCAAGGTGTGGACGGGGATGGAAGGAGGGCAAAGGTTCTCTGGGAAGCATGTCACCGGTTGCAGCAGTGACTGGGGTCTCGGCATCCTCCGCTGCCAACTTTTCCAGCGACTTTTCCTCTCACAGGAGTGGTGTTGGATGGGAATGGGGATGCTTTACAGCGCCACCCCGTGGTGTGCAGCCAGGAATTAGCCGCCGCCGCTGTGAGGTGTTGCTCTCCTGTGGGGCTGATGTTAATGCAGCTCAGATAGTCCAGCTCCCCACAGGGACGATGGGGACGGCTGATGGTGCTGAAGCACGGTGCAGTGGCGCCGGTAATGACAAGGACGACACAAGGGGCTGCGGTTCAAAGTTCCATTTTTCTCACAGTTCTTAAGGTGCCCCGGAGGTGCCACTCTGCGCCGCAATGGATGGACTCCAGCCAGTCCCGGGTGAATCAGAGGCAATCACTGGTGTCTGTGGAAATGTGTGAGACCTTCTTCTTGCCCTGACACACGGTTCCTCATAGCCTGAAGCAATTTCGGGATCACGCTGTCGGTGTTAAGTGTCCCGTCCTGTATGTAGGTGACGCGGGTCCTCGCCATGGGGTCCAACCGTAACCCTGACCCCTGATCCTATATGTTACTGTGCTCCGAGAAAGTGGATTATGGACGATGGGACATGAAATCCCCATCTCCTGCAGATTTGTTGGAGTCTGTGAAGGTGTCCCCAACAGAGGGTCCTCAACCCCGACTTGCGCTGGCACTGTGGGAATGGTTAGGCTCGACCTCAGCTACCATCTCCTCTTGTTCCAACATCTCCACCGGCTGTCTCTCGCCCTCTTTCAGTCTCACTCCTGCAGACTCAGTGCGATGTTGTGGCCCCTGGCCCTGGGAATATCTCCACCTATCCCCCGTCCCAGGGCTAGCTTGTTAAACACTGCTCCCTCAAGGCTGTCTGCTCTGTTCTCTGTCCTGGGCTGTTCTCTGACTAAAAGTGAAACTTCTTGTCTTTTTACTCATTGAGAGCAGCCCCCACCTCAGGAATGACTCAGCAATGCTGGGGAATTTCCCCAGCCTGGTTTCTGTGTGTGGTGACTGGCTCACTATTTGCATACCTCCCAACATTTAAAGATGAGAAAGAGGGACAAAGTATGCGGTGCACGTAGCGCGTTGTGGCAATTTTAAGCCATGCCCCCTAACCACACCCATTTTGCAATCTGTCACGCCCACATCCAATCCTTTTCAGCACTGCTGATCACATTGTTTAAGGCTGCGTGCCCACGATCAGTATTTGCAGCATTTTGGATGTAGCGTGTTTTTGCTGTGTCTAAAACGCTGCATTGTACAGTACAAGCACAGTGGAGGGATTTCTAGAAATCCCGTGCCCACTGTGCTTGTTTTTTCTGCAGCAAACACTGACCTGCGTAGCGTCTTTCCAGACTGCAGCATATCAATTGTTTGCTGCAGTTGCATGTGTCCTCCGTAGGGAGAACACAGCAGGAGACCGCAGCGCACTGAACCCTGATCGTGGGCACAGGCAGCTGCGTTCACCTGCGGAGGAGACGTGCAGCCCCGCAGGTCAGGACCCGCTGCCTCCAGGACACCGCGAGTCCTGATCGTGGGCAGAGGCAGCTGTGGTCTCCTGCGGCGGAGAGGTGCAGCCCTGCAGGTCAGGACCCGCTGCCTCCAGTACACAGTGAGTCCTGATCATGGGCACAGGCATACTCACGTATACGGTACATATTTGAAGACAAATTCCCTAAAATACATATAAACAGACAAATCTATACACAGTCATCTGCACTGACATACATAGATATATACATCATACATATACACACATTGGAGGTAATAATATGGGGAAGCCGGCAGCAGCCGCACTCATCTACCCCGCTTGTCTCTATCCAGCTCTTCCTCGGCATGTGATCACTTGGCAACACTTTAACAGACCTAGCCACGCACAGTGCACACTGACACCGCTGTGTATGTATCACAAGGGAGGATGGGGGTTTTAAATACTATATATATATTATATATATATATATATATATATATATATATATATATATTATATATATATATATATATATATATATATATATACACACTGTATATATACAGTATATACAGCACAGGAGGGGCTGGGGGCTACAGTATATACAGCACAGGAGGGGCTGGGGGCTACAGTATATACAGCACAGGAGGGGCTGGGGGCTACAGTATATACAGCACAGGAGGGGCTGGGGGCTACAGTATTTACAGCACAGGAGGGGCTGGGGGCTACAGTATATACAGCACAGGAGGGGCTGGGAGCTACAGTATATACAGCACAGGAGAGGGCTGGGGGCTACAGTATATACAGCACAGGAGGGGCTGGGGGCTACAGTATATACAGCACAGGAGGGGCTGGGGGCTACAGTATATACAGCACATGAGGGGCTGGGGGCTACAGTATATTCAGCACAGGAGGGGCTGGGGGCATAGACAGTACTTGAGGGGCATCTATATTAGGCCTGTTTCAGATGTCAGTAATTCTGGTATGTATGTGCTAGTTTTTATACATACCAGAATCACTGACCTATGCAGACCCATCATAATCAATGGGTCTGCACACACATCAGTGATTTTTCACTGACCGTGTCTCCGTGCGGCGTACATGCATATCCGTGATTGCCGCGCAGAAACATGTCTGGTTTTTTTCTGGCATCACTGATGTCCCACAGACCACACTATGGTGTGATCCGTGAAACACGTACCAGAAAAACACGGACATTTAAAATAAAAAGCTTTTTCAACTCACCTTCTCCAGCGATGCTGAGTTCGGCAGCTGCTCTCTGCTTCTTCCTGACCGGCACATTATGGCATGCATATTCATTTATGCAACCAGAGCTGACCTGGAAGTAGCTGCAGAGATGAGAGAGCGGTGGCTGGATGCTGAATCGCGGGACTCTTCAGCACCACGAAGAGCAGGAGCGGGGGCAGGTGAGTATATGTCTATGTGCAATCACGGAGTGCGGATCACGTATCATGGATTGCACATGGACAACCACTGTGTGCCGTGAATCACGGAGTATGAAGGGACATATGCGTGTTTAACACGTCAGTGAAGAACGTCTGTGTTTTTCACTGAGGGGCATACACGTTACTAAGGGGTACACACATTACTGGGGGAAATACACTTTACTGTGGGGCATGCAAATTACTGGTAGCATAGATATTACTAAGGGGCATATAGCTCTGGTGTTGGGGCTTATACAGCTCTGGGGCACATACAGCTCCGATGGGAGGCTGGGGGCATACAAATCTGGTGTGGGGGCTGGGGGGCACACAGATGTGGTGAGGGGGGTGGCTGGAGGCATATATCTCTGGTGAGGAGAGGGCTGGGGCATACAGATCTACAGATCTGGTGAGGGGGGGCTGGGATACATATCTGGTGGGAGGGGGCTGGAGGCATACAGAGCTGGGGGGTGCTGGGGGGCATATAGATCTGGTGGTGGGCTAGGGGGCATACAAATCTGGTGTGGGGGCTGGGGGTATACAAATCTGGTGTGGGGGTTGGGGGGCATACAAATCTGGTGAGGGGGGGTGGCTGGAGCTATATAGCTCTGGTGAGGAGAGGGCTGGGGCATACAGATCTGGTGAGAGGGGGCTGGGGGATACAGATCTGGTGGGAGGGGGCTGGAGGCATACAGAGCTGGGGGGTGCTGAGGGGCATATAGATCTGGTGGGGGGGCATACAAATTTGGTGAGGGGGCCATACAGATGTGGTGAGGGGGGTGACTGGAGGCATATAGCTCTGGTGAGGAGGGGGTTGGGGCATACAGCTTTGGGTAGGTGGGGAGGTCACATACAGCGTTCCTTGGTGTTCAGCTCCTCTTCCTGCAGTCTCTTTATCTGTGGACAGAGCTCAGCATGTTGCTCGGTAACTCCGCCCACAGATGCACTTCCGTACACTAACAGCCCAGCAGTGAGCAGTGAGTGCACGATGAGCTGCAGGTGCCGATTTAAAGTGCCGGCAGCCAGAGTGCTGCTGCCGCCCACTAATAACAGCGGCAGCACAGAGCCAGAGCAGTGAAGCAGCGCTCGGCTCTGCTCTGCTCATGTGCATTAGGAGGGGGAGAAAGTCAGACGGGGAGAGAGGGGGTGGACGAGCCACGGGACAAAAGCCTGCCGATCGTGACACCGGGACACCCATTGAAATCCGGTACAGTCCCGCTGTATCCGGGACGGTTGGGAGGTATGCTATTTGGGTGTTTTATGTAAGTTATGAGCTCAGGATTTAGTGTAAGTGGAACAAACCAGTGATTAACTTCTTCTCACCTGGAAGAGAATTACAATCTTAAAACAGATGAAATACTCTGTGGCGACTGAAGCCTCTGGTGTGCCACAGATACATAAATAAAATGGGAATGGTTGGTGATATCAACTTCCTGTTTGTGGCACATTAGTATATGGGAGGGGGGAAACTTTTCAACTGGGTGGTGACCATGGCGGCCATTTTGATGGCCATTTTGGACCCAACTTTATTTTTTCCAATGGGAAAAGGGTCATGTAACACATTAAACTTATTGAGAATTTCACAAGAAAAAGAATGGTGTGCTTGGTTTTAACGTAACCTTATTTGTTCATTAGTTATTTACAATTTTATGACTACTTATAAAATGTATTCAAAGTGCAGCCCATTGTTTTGGATTGTCAATGCAACCCTTTTCTTCCACTCTTGACACACTGATAGCAACACTGCAGAAGAAATACTAACACAGGCTTCTATTATCCATTCTTTATGCACTCAAGATGGCACATTTCAAGAGTTTTTCCAGCAAGATGGTGCACCATAACATTATGGGTGTCAGGTCCAAGCATTCCTACATGTACAGTGTCCTGGAAAGTGGATTGGTCATCCTGGGCCAGTTGAAAGGCCACCAAGGTCTCCCGATCTGTCAATTGTCTATGCTGTGAAGATACAAGATGTGCAGCACCTGAAACAACGGATACTAAAAGCCTGTGCTAGCATTTCTTCTGCAGTGTTGCTATCAGTGTGTCAAGAGTGGGAGAAAGGGGGTTGCATTGATAATCCTACACAATGGACAGCACTTTGAACACAATTTATAAGTGGTCATAAAATTGTAAATAACTAATGAACGAATAAAGTTATGTTAAAACCGAGCACACCATTGTTTTTCTTGTGAAATTCTCAAGTTTCATGTGTTATATGACCCTCTGCCCTTTGGAAAAAATAAAGTTGGATCCAAAATAGCCGACTTCAAAATGGCCACCATAGTCACCAACCATCTTTTAAAAGTTTCCCCTCTCCCATATACTAATGAGCAAACAAACTATTCCCATTTTATTTAGGCATATCCATATAAATGGCCCACCCTGTAGTTCTTCTTGTGGAGAACTAGCTGGTGTAAGAAATGTTACATGAAGTGATCCGTGTGAAAGGTATTAAAATTAATTTTCCTCCTAAAGTAAGAAAAACAGAACTCTACTTTGAACTGGTGAGGCAGTTCATTGAAGGCTCGGTAATCGTTCAGATATTGACTTATAGTTTTCTATTGCAAACTATGGGGAGCTGATTTGAATTTGCTCATTATCTGTTCCTTAAGTGGAACCGCTTGTAAGACACCTATGTGAGCTGTATTTCTGTAATGACAAATAGCACCTTTCTATTAGAAGCTGCATAAATTGATATCCAATAAGTTACATCTATTAGTGGTTGCTAACAATCAGGTTCTATATACCGTGTGCAGAATTATTAGGCAAGTTGTATTTTAGGCTAGTTTTCACTTGCGTTGAACGGCATCCGTTGCATTGCGTTGTGTGACGGATGCAACGGATGTGTTGAATTTAGTGGCACAACGGATGCAATGGATCGTACAAAACAACGCAATCAGCTTTTTTTTATTTTACAGTTTCACCGGCGGCAGACTATTGTGAACGATCACCTGATCACCCAGCTGCCGGGCGCTGAGCTGATCGTTCACAGCAGCCGGTCACTGGGTGATCAGCTGATCGTTCGGCCGCCGAGAATCTGTGCGGGGGGCGGTGGGCGGAGTGCGGGGGGGCGGTGGAGCTGCGCGGGGCCATGGCGTGCTGAGGACAGGTGAGTGTGTGTGCACATGTGTGTGTGTGTGTGTGTACATGCGGAGTGGAGTGCGGGAGGGGGCGGAGCCAAGCGGGGAAGTGTCGGGCTCCCTGCACATGTAGCCAGGGTAAATATCGGGTAACTAGGCAAAGCACTTTGCTTGGTTACCCGATGTTTACCCTGGTTACGGGTGCAGGGAGCCAGAGAGAGCATGCGCAGTGAAATCCTAAGGATTCCGCTGCTCAAAAAAACGTAACATGCTGCGTTCATTCCGCCCGGCAGAAGCAACGCAGTGTCGCCCAGCGGAAGGAACGCAGGTACTTTTGGCACAATCCGTCATCCATACAAGTCTATGGGAAGCAGCGGAATCCGTTAATGGATTCCGCTGTTTTCCAAAATGGAGAATTGTGACGGAAGGAAAAAAACGCAAGTGTGAAAGTACCCTTAAGCGGGCTTTATACGGTGGGCTCACGGATTTTGTGACGCACATCCGGCTGCTGTAGCGATCTCGTTGTGTGTGACTCCTTGGAGCGATTTTGGATCATTGCAAAAACGTCCAAAATCACTCCTCGTTGACATGGGGGTCCTCTCCCAATTATCGCTGCTGTCGCTTGGGCGAAATTGATCCTCATCCCTGCGGCAGCACACATCGCTACGTGTGACGCCTCAGGAACGAGGAACCTCTCCTTACCTGCCACACGCCAGCAATGAGGAAGGAAGGAGGTGGGCGGGATGTTACGTCCCGCTCATCTCCGCCCCTCCGCTTTGATTGGGTGGCCGCTTAGTGACGTCGCTGTGACGCTGAGCGAACTGCCCCCTTAGGAAGGAGGCGGTTCGCCGGTCACAGCGACGTCGCCGAGCAGGTAAGTACGTGTGATGCTGCCGTAGTGATAATGTTTGCTACGGCAGCGATCTTCACATATCGGTATAACGATAGGGGCGGGTGCTTTCACACTCGCCATCGCTAGCATCAGCTAGCTATGTCGCAGCATGTAAAGCCACCCTTAGAAGATTTCTTTTATTATTGATCAACAACTATGTTCTCAATCAACCCAAAACACTCATAAATATCAAAGCTTAATATTTTTGGAAGTTGGAGTTGGCTTTTTTTAGATTTGGTTTTCTTAGCAGAATATATGTTTTTGCAGGTAACTATTACTGTGCAGAATTATTAGGTAACTTCATAAAAAACAAATATATTCCCATCTCACTTGTTTATATTCATCAGTTAAACCAATATAACTACACACAGTTTAGAAATAAACATTTCTGCCATGCAAAAACCCCAAAAAATTAGTGACCAATATAGCCACTTTTCTTTACGATGAAACTCAACAGCCTACCATTCATAGATTCTGTCAGTTGCTTGATCTGTATACAGTCATGGCCAAAAGTTTTGAGAATGATACCAAAATTATTTTTTCACATGATCTGTTGCCCTCTGGTTTTTAATTGTGTTTGTCTGATGTTTACATCACATACAGAAATATAATTGCAATCATATTATGAGTACCAAAAGGTTATATTGACAGTTAGAATAATTTAATGTAGCAAGTCAATATTTGCAGTGTTGACCCTTCTTCTTCAGGACCTCTGCAATTCTCCCTGGCATGCTCTCAATCAACTTCTGGACCAAATCCTGACTGATAGCTGTCCATTCTTGCATAAGCACTGCTTGCATTTTGCCAGAATTTGTTGGGTTTTGTTTGTCCACCCGTCTCTTGATGATTGCCCACAAGTTCTCAATGGGATTAAGATCTGGGAAGTTTCCAGGCCATGGACCCAAAATATCTATGTTTTGTTCCATGAGCCATTCAGTGATCACCTTTGCTTTATGGCAAGGTGCTCCATCATGCTGGAAAAGGCATTGTTGGGCGCCAAACTGCTCTTGGACAGTTGGGAGAAGTTGCTCTTGGAGGACATTCTGGTACCATTCTTTATTCATGGCTGTGTTTTTAGGCAAGACTGTGAGTGAGCCGATTCCCTTGGCTGAGAAGCAACACCACACATGAATCGTTTCAGGATGCTTAACAGTTGGCATGAGACAAGACTGGTGGTAGCGCTCACCTCTTCTTCTCCTAATAAGCTGTTTTCCAGATGTCCCAAACAATCGAAAAGGCGATTCATCTGAGAAAATGACTTTACCCCAGTTCTCAGCAGTCCACTCCCTGAACCTTTTGCAGAATATTAGTCGGTCCCTGATGTTTTTTCTGGAGAGAAGTGGCTTCTTTGCTGCCCTCCTTGAAACCAGGCCTTGCTCAAAGCGTCTCCGCCTCACAGTGCGTGCAGAAGCACTCACACCAGCCTGCTGCCATTGCTGAGCTAGCTCGGCACTGCTGGTAGTCCGATCCCGCAGCTGAAACAGTTTTAAGATACGGTCCTGGCGTTTGCTGGTCCTTCTTGGGCACCCTGCAGCCTTTTTGGCAACAATGGAAGCTCTCTCCTTGAAGTTCTTGATGATGCGATAGATTGTTGACTGAGGTGCAATCTTTGTAGCTGCGATACTCTTCCCTGTTAGGCCATTTTTGTGCAGAGCAATGATGGCTGCACGTGTTTCTTTAAAGATAACCATGGTTAACTGAAGATAAATAATGATACCAAGCACCAGACTCCTTTTAAAGTGTCCAGTGGTGTCATTCTTACTTAATCATGACTGATTGATCGCCAGTCCTGTCCTCATCAACACCCACACCTGTGTTAATGGAACAATCACTAAAACAATGTTAGCTGCTCCTTTTCAGGCAGGAATGCAATGCTGTTGAAATGTGTTTTGGGGGTTAAAGTTCATTTTCTTAGCCAATATTGACTTTGCAAGTAATTGCTGTTAAGCTGATCACTCTTTATGACATTCTGGAGTATATGCAAATTGCTATTAGAAAAACTTAAGCAGTAGACTTTGTAAAAATTAATATTTGTAACATTCTCAAAACTTTTGGCCATGACTGTACGATCAGCATTTCGTTGAGCAGCCACCACAGCCTCCCAGACACTGTTCCGAGAGGTGTTGATGATACCAGCCCATGCCAGTACCCCACCTCAACCTTGCTGGTGTCTGAGTCGGAGTGGAGCTCTCTGCCCTTTACTGATCCAGCCTCTGTCCCATCCATCTGGCCCATCAAAAGTCACTCTCATTTCATCAGTCCATAAAACCTTTGAAAAATCAGTCTTTAGATATTTTTTGGACCAGTCTTGATGTTTTATCTTGTGTTTCTTGTTCAAAGGTGCTCGTTTATCAGCCTTCCTCACCTTGGCCATGTCCCTGAGTATGGCACACCTTGTGCTTTTTGATACTCCTGTAGTGTTGCAGCTCTGAAATATGGCCAAACTGGTGGCAATTGGCATCTTGGCAGCTTCACGCTTGATTTTCCTCAATTCATGGGCAGGTATTTTGCGCCTTTTTTGTCCAACACGCTTTTTGCGACCCTGTTGGCTATTTGCCATGAAATGCATGATTGTTCGGTGATCACACTTCAAAAGTTTGGCAATTTCAAAACTGCTGCATCCATTTACAAGATAATCTCACAATTTTAGACTTTTCAGAGCCCATCAAATCTCCCTTTTGACCCATTTTGCCAAAGGAAAAGAAGTTGCCTAATAATTAAGCACACCGTATATAGGGTGTTGATGTAATTACTAGTGTTGAGCCACCCCCCTACTGTTAGAGTTCGGTTCGTCGAATGGCGGCTCAGTTAGGCGAACGCTCGACGAACGTTCGACGAACACCTTCGAACCCTATTGAAAATAATGGGAGGCAAATACAAACACATACAAACACATAGAAAACACCTTCTAAGGTGTCCAAAAGGTGAAAAACAACTCACAAGACACCACAAACACATGGAAAAGTGACAAGTACATATACTTATGCGAAAACAAAAGAGCTAGATGAGTAAAATGAGGAGGAGACACAGATATAGGAGTATCTGCAAGTGAACATCGATGCCATTACTGTGCAACTTGAGCCTTGCTCATTTTGGGCTTCCAATCTGGAAAAATGGCCTGAGCTCACCACTTATGCCTTGGGGATCTTGTCGTGTCCCACAGCCAGCGTTCTCTCGGAACGTGTCTTCAGTGCTGCTGGTTGTGTGCTGACAGATAAGCGCACGCATCTGTCCAGTGACAATGTGGACAGACTAACGTTCATCAAGATGAACAAATCATGGATATGCAAGGACTTTTCTACCCCTGTGTTATCCTGGGGAGACGAAAGGCTTGTGGATTTTTGATAGTGCTTCATGCAAATCAACATTTTAAGTTTGCATCTGTGGGACAATTGATGCCACTTAAGTGTTGTCTGGGGCCTAATTTTTGGAAAAAAGGGAGACACTGGTTGGAGTCCCCTTGCTATGTTTTAAATGATCAAAGAAGAAGAAGAAGTCATGGATCAAACAGGACTTTTCTACCCCTGTGTCATCCTGGGGAGACTAAAGGCTGGGGGATTTTTGAATGTGCTTCATGCAAATAACAATTTTAAGTTTGCAACTGTGGCACAACTGATGCTAGTGAAGTGGTGTGTGTGGCCCAATTTTTGGAAAAGAGTAGACTGTGATTGGAGTTCCCTTTTTTTTTGAAAAATGAACCAAGATGAAGAAGTCATGGATCAGAGAGGACTTTTCTACCCCTGTGTCATCCTGGGGAGACTAAAGGCTGGTGAAATTTTGAATGTGCGTCATGCAAATAACAATTTTAAGTTTGCAACTGTGAGACAACTGATGCCAGTGAAGTTGTGTGTGGCCCAATTTTTGGAAAAGAGGGAGACTGTGGTTGGACTCCCCTTGCTGTGTTTTACATGATTTTAGAAGGGCATGACATGCCTAAGAGGTTGACTTTCAGCATCTGCAAGCTGTTGGCTACAGAAATGTTGCCTTTCCACCCGGTGGACACAGAGGATTTTCGAGACCTTATGCCCATCGCAGTGCCCCAAGAGCAGATGCCCAGTCGCCACTCCTTCTCCAAGAAAGGCGTGACTGCGCTACACCAGCATGTCGCACACAACATCACCGCTTCCTTGAGAAACTCTGTGTGTGACAGGGTGCATTTCACCACAGATACTTGGACCAGTAGGCATGGACAGGGGCGTTACATGTCGCTGACTGGGCACTGGGTAATTATGGTGAGAGATGGAGAAGGGTCTGCTGTACAAGTCTTTCCGTCCCCACGATTTGTGTGTCAATCCTTCCTCTGTATGTAGAAGTTCCTCCACTGCTTCTGCCTCCTCAACCTCGTCTTGGTCCTCAACCTCTGCTCAAAACCTGTCTGGTAAGGCCACCCTCGTTGTAAGTGTGCACATGGAATCCCGCACACCTCCTTACTATGCTGGCAGCAGAGCTCAACGCCATCAGGCGGTCAAATCTTTACTTTGAAATGTATGGGGAAATGTGAGTCACACCGCTGAGGAGTTGTGGACGGTTAGCTCTGGAGACCGAGTTTCATCAATGGTTGTCCCCACTCAACCAGCAGCCAGGGAAGGCCGTGTGCGATAATGATGCAAACCTGGGTGCGGCCCTTCGCCACGACAATGTTACACACGTGCCTTGTATGGCTCACGTGTTCAACCTGGTTATCCAGCAATTTTTAAACCACTATCCCGGCCTACATGGCCTTCTGCAGAGGGCATGCTCGCTATGTGCTCACTTCCACCATTCACACCCCGCAGCTGAACAACTTGCATCGCTCCAGAAGTCTTTCGGTCTGCCGGTTCACCGCCTAAAATGCGATGTCCCGACACGCAGGAATTTGAATCTGCACATGTGGCAGCATCAGCGAGCCCTGCTGCAATACATTATGACGTATAGCCTGGGCTAAAGAGATCCAGAGGTGGGGAAGATCACGCTGCTAGAGTGGTCTCAGATCAAGGACCTATGCACCCTTATTCACAGTTTACAAATGGCGACAAAGATTTTCAGCCCTGATGATGCCATTATCAGCATGACAATTCCAGTCATCTACATGCTGGAGCACACTCTAAACATTATTCGGAGTCAGGTGGTGGGACAAGAGGAAGTGGAGGAAGTACAGGATGAGTCATATGCGGAAGGGATAACAAGATCTACAAGGTCAGCAGCACCAAGGAGGCAGTCATGGGACAGTGGGGGAGAGGGAATATGAAGGGTGCATAGTAGCAGCCAAACTGTTGAGGAAGGTGCAGGAGCCCAGGAAGAAATAGAGGACGAACTGGTGATGGGCATGGAAGGCTCAGCAGATGAGGGAGACCTTGATCAAATTTCGGTTGATCGAGGTTGGGGGGAGATGTCAGAGGAAGGAAGCACGGTTATCACCTTGCCGACACCAACACAGCAAGGATTTTGTCCTCCTGGATGCGCAAGACACATGAGCGCCTTCTTGCTCCACAACCTACAACATGACCCTCGGAATTTCACAATTTCACAATTCGAAGAAATGCTGACTACTGGGTTGCCACACTGTTAGATCCCCGTACAAGACAAAATTTGGCGAAATAAGTCCTGCCATAGAAAGCGACGCACGTATGCAGGAGTATCATCAGAAGCTGGTACGCAATATTAGATTTGCTTTTCCAGTAAACACCAGTGCTACACAGAGGGAATCTCAATGCTTTGTCGTGGCTAGGAGGAAATGGTCTTTTACTTGTCCACATCTGGGGGACCGAGGGCTGGCTGCTGTGCTGAGACGGCGTTGAGTAGGTTGTCCCTGCAGAGTTGCAAATTTGGTCATATACAAAATGAGTGGAAAAAGGACAAATGCTGGTGGAAAGGGGAACAGGTGTGGTGGAAAAGGGAAAAAAGTTTGTGTCCGTGGGTTTGGTGGTTAAGCAACAGTAACATCTGCTGAAGAAACACCATCTGTTACGGGGGTTGGACTGGCAGATTTGGATAAGGTGGTATATATATCAATCGCCAGTCGGGGTGCACTGTGCTCCCAGATGGAAAAGGAGATGCTGGTAACCCGAAGGTTAGGCGGAGGATAAAGAGCTGGGTGGCTCTCAAACTAATAGTAGCCTGAACCGAGTTAGACGACACTCAGATCTGGAGACTGTGAACCCTGTTAGCGTCACAGGGTCCACACACCCAGCCCAGGAACTCCCTGTTAACAACACAGTGGCCATTGGGTACGCTGTCCGTGTGCATAGGGGTCACACCGGTGGACAGCAGCAGCAGCCCAGTTAATGCCACTGTGCTGCACTAGCAGGACTGGTAGGACAGGAGCTGGTCTTAACCGTTCTGCGTTACCAAGTGAGGTGGCATCCTGCACTGACGCCCTATCCCTGCCTACCTCTGGCCTAAAGCCGCAATGGGTTCAACACATGGACGTGTGCTCTGTGTGAGCATAATAGAAGGTTGCGCACCTCCTTGTTGTCTACAGCCCCTTTTATAATCTGGGTCCACCCCAACCCAGGGTGGACCACAATGCACCTCCAAGAGCCAATAGCAGAGTGCCACGTCATCAATGACATAACCAGCGGCCTATCCGGAACCGCCACTTCAATGATGAACTCATGGCGAAGGGGTTGGATTGGAGCGCACCACTAATCTTGAAAATAATCAAGGTGGGTGCTCCCTGATGCGGTGTGGAAATAAGCAGAGAGGGAAGAGAAAAAAGATGACCTCATGGCAGCCATGCCCCAAACACCTCACCAGTAATAGTCTGACGAACAATGATGAGGTGCCAAATCATAGGGGCGGGCCTCTGCGAACCAGTCCAGAGTGGCCACATCATCAGGACACCTGATGCCCTCTGGACTATCATGGACTGCCACCTCACGGACATGCCCAGTGAGTTCCTTAACGGACCTAGCCTCTGATGCACTTAGTGCCTGAGCATGCTCAGTAGCCTGAACAACAGTCTCAGAAAACAGACTATCAGCTTCTGCATGCTTTGTAGGCACAACACAGGACTTAGACACGGCACGGAGTCCAAGTACCTGTGCAAAGAGGCTTTTCTCACCAAGTGTGGGAGCATTCTCAGTAGCATGAACTGAGGACTTAGCCTCAGGAATGGCACAGTAATGCTGAGCATCCTCACTAGGCGAAACACTGGACTTAGGCTGTGTCTGGGGTAAATCGGCACACGCATGCGTACTAGCCGTCTCTTTAAACTTAGACGTGGTGGAGGAAGCAGCCAGCTGGACGACCCGAGGCACGGCCAAAAATGGCAGCTGACGCCTGGGCGCAACTGGAACCGCAGCAGGCTGCTTGCGTCTACGGCAGCACCGATTCGTAACACCAACTACCAGCCAAAATAAGAGGTGTACTTCTTCCCATGGATAATCTGATATGATACCTTTTTTCATGGACACGACCATCGCTACCAAATGTAGATGAGGCACCAAAAGAGCAGGTGCTTCAAGTGCTCTCATGTGCTCCATCAAGTGGCCTCTTCTCCACTTAAACTTCAATATCCAAAATACTCCATTCCTCTGTGGTGTCAACCCAATCGCACTTGCCTCCTAACAGCTCTCAAGTTTCCACCAACCCTGCTGAGTATGGGGTAACAGAGATGGTTGAGTCTGCAGAGCTGTTCAGTCACACTATAGCCTGGGAATTAGAGGTATGCTCCAAAGCTGCAGTGAGTCCAGACAAGGAAATGATCTGCAGTGATGCCCAGAAGCTTTGTGAGTTGGATCCAGGCCCAGATGAAGAAGGTTCTGAGCATAATGTACACCCTCATTCCCAAACTATAAATCCTCCTTGGGGAGACAATGGGGAATATGCTGATGAGACTCATATACCTGATTGGAACGACAACTTTACTATCCGGTCAGGGCAGGAAGAGGTTGGCTCGGAGGAGTCAGGACGAGGGGAGTGAAAACACACAGGGTGATGATGAGGTTGGAGACCCCACTTACTGTCAAACCAAAGTCAGCCAGTCAATGAGGTTAGCAGAGGAGGTGGAGGAGGATGCTACTGACGACGAGGTTACGTTGCGTCTTCCTGGACAGAGACAAAGTACTGGAAGCACGTCAACAACTGAATTCTCAGCCACAACCCTGCCTCTGAGCAGAAGTCGTGGTGGCTCTGCAGATCTCAAGCCTTGCCTTGCCTAGCCTGGGCTTTTTTTTACATCGCAAAAGATAACCCAAGTCATGTCATCTGTAAGATTTGTCACCAATCTCTAAGTAGAGGCCAAAACCTCACTACTTTGAGTACTTTGTCCATGAAATGTCACATGGATATCAAGTGATAGCATGAGGGTGTATTGATGAGCTTTATCCACTGTGAAAGCAACATGCTTATTTGCCGTTCATTGTATGCATTGTTGCAGACTACGCACAAGGGGCGGCTGTTTTTTTTGCATCTGCCTTTGACTGTTTGGTCACTATAGCAATAGCAAAACGGTCTTCGGCTGTGGACTTGGAGACCATACTCGGTATTGTTTGTGAACTAAAGGAAAAGCTAAAGGTGTGAGTTACAGCAAGGAGCCACCGCGGAAAAACTTCGGTGAATTGTTGTCTATACTGTTTACTGTGAGAGGACACTGGTAAATTGTGTTTGCACACAAACACACACACACACACACACAATTACTCCTGCTACGCAGAGGGATCACCAGGTAGTAGGCAAGAGTTTAGACAGTCCCTTGGTTAGGCAAAGGTTGGTGAGTTACGAGTGTCGCAGCATAGGGGTGTAGGCTTTTGGACTTGTGAATAGATTGTTCTATTCTTTCAGTTTTATGCATGGTCCTTGTTATTTTTTTTGAGAAAGTTAAACAATCATTTATCAACCCAACTGCCTAGAGTCCTTTTCCTGTTGCGTGGTTTTGCGGTATACTGGGGAGCCCACCCTGTACACGACTTTAAATGAAGCATTAGTCTATGTGGAAGGGTCACTATGCTACAATGCGGCCTAGCGGGGCGGTGCAACCACCGTCTCCCCATCAATGGCATCTGCGTGCTCTTCATCCTCTGTCACTGTGGGGACAGCAGTCACACATGATTTTTGACGCTGACCTTCCACCCCTTTACCCACAACAGTCAGTGTGATTGGCAGGTCGTCAGTTGTTTTTGAAGTGGAAACAGCTGCTGGTGTTGAGCTCTCTCAGACATCAAGAGAACCACCTTTGGATGAAGGCAACATATCCACGCCTGCACCGCCGTCACTTATTGGCTGGACTACCTGCAGTTAAAAATTGCGTAGCAGAAATGGAGAGGTGGTGTACAATTTAGAGTTGGTCTAGCTTTATTAACAGCTGAAGAACCAACACTGAATATCAGAGACAATGAAACTATGCCCTTAAAAGTGTCAGCACTTTTTGCCATTAAAATTGCATAGCAAAAATGGACAGGTGTGTAGAATGCACAGTTGGTGTACCTTGCTTGACAGCAGAGAAACCCTAAGTTAGTATTTCAGACAATTTTAGTTTATCCCTAAAAGTGTCAGCACTTTTTGCAATTAAAATTGCGTAGCAAAAATGGACAGTGTGTAGAATGCACAGTTGGTGTACGTTGCTTGACAGCAGAGGAACCCTACGTTAGTACCCCAGACAATTTTAGTATGCCCCTAAAAGTGTCAGCACTTTTTGCAATTAAAATTGCGTAGCAGAAATGGACAGGTGTGTAGAATTCACAGGTGCTGTACCTTGCTTGACAGCAGAGGAACCCTAAGTTAGTATCCCAGACAATTTTAGTATGCCCCAAAAGTGGCAGCACTTTTTGCAATTAAAATTGCAAAGCAAAAATGGAGAGGTGTGTAGAATGCACAGGTGCTGTAGCTAGCTTGTCAGCAGACGAAGCGTCACTTTCTATCCCTGCCAATGAAACAATGCCCCAAGGAATTGCCTGAGCTGATTTAGCCAGACGCTGTGATATAAACCCCTGCACAGCGCTGGCACAGAACTGCCTAGCAAATAAGGCTATGAACGGCTGTAATGTAGCCCTGAAAAGGGCTGCAATTACAAGTAGTCCCTAATCCCTAAAGCGATTTGTAGATTGCACTGTATGTCTATAGCGCACACAGCAGCAGCGGGAGCGGTGACTGTCACCCACCCACAGCAGAGAGATAATGGCGGCGACGCGGAAAATGGCTGGGTCTTATAGGGCAAAGACATGTGCCATGCATAGCCAATGACACATGCCCTTGCTTGTTTGGAAAAACTCTACTTTACTGTGTGTGTGTCTGTGATTGGCTGACATCCTAGCCCGCCTCACTGTACGTGCGGTTAGGAATAGCTACGCTTTTTGGTGATCAAACCGTCATCGAATGTAACTCGAACAGCCGAACTTGAAGCAAATCGTTCGAGTTCGTCGAACACAGCCCAAAATCACTCAAATTTGAACCTGATTTACTTAATTGGTAGTTGGCTCTTAAGCCTATACAGCTTGGAATAGGACAACATGTATAAAAAGTATCATGTGATCAAAATACTTATTTGCCTAATAATTCTGCACACAGTGTAGTTTAACCCCATTCGCGACCATGGACGGAAAGATCCGTCCTTGTGCCCTGGGCCTTAACGACCAAGGACGGATCTTTCCGTCATGGCGGAATCGCGGCACCGGAGCCTCCGGTGACTGCAATATGTTAACAAAAAACGCAGATTCGGGGAGGAGGGGACCTGTTCCTGACCTTAGGAGGGGTGGTGCCTCCTCCCCGGACCTACGGAGGCTGTGATTGGCTGACGAACGCCGCTCAACCAATCACAGCCACTGTAATGTTCCAGCCATTTAAAATGACTGAAACATTAAAATCCAGCCCTGGGCAGTGCAGCTGTAGCACTGGCCATTGGCTGGAGCTGGGTGACCTCACTGGATCACCCTCCCCCAGCTCCAATGCTCTGATTGGAGAGATCGGCCTTGTGACCGATTTCTCCAATCACAGTGGACCTGTTGCTGGTGACCGCCCCCGTCATCGTCCCTGCAGCACGCCAGCACACACAGTGAGTGTACACAGTGCAATGGCAGGGCGACAAGCTCCGGTCCCATGGTGTTATGAGACCGGAGCATGGGACCCGGAAGTTGCCGCGCTGCCATTGCACTGTACGAAAAGCGTCCCGATCCGCCGCCGCTGCCCTCCGCGATCTGCCACCTGTCTCCCCGATCTCCTGCCCGCACCCTCACCCCCACACCTCCCGATCCGCTGCCGCCCTCCATCTGCCACAGTGCCACCGCTCCCCCCAATCTGCTGCCCGGCCCCTCACCTCCATGCAGCAGATCGGAGGGAGCGGTGGCACTATGACAGATGGAGGAGGACTGGGATCGTGCACCCTGTCCTCCTCCATCTGTCATAGTGCCACCGCTCCCTCCGATCTGCTACCCGGCCCCTCCCCCTCGTGATCGGTGCTCGCCCCCTCCCCTCCGTGATGTGCTGCTCGCTCCCTCCCCTCCCCTCCGTGATGTGCTGCTCGCCCCCTCCCCTCCCCTCCGTGATGTGCTGCTCGCCCCCTCCCCTCCCCTCCGTGATGTGCTGCTCGCCCCCTCCCCTCCGTGATGTGCTGCTCGCCCCCTCCCCTCCCCTCCGTGATGTGCTGCTCGCCCCCTCCCCTCCCCTCCGTGATGTGCTGCTCGCCCCCTCCCCTCCGTGATGTGCTGCTCGCCCTCTCCCCTCCGTGATGTGCTGCTCGCCCTCTCCCCTCCGTGATGTGCTGCTCGCCCCCTCCCCTCCGTGATGTGCTGCACGCTCCCCCCACCTCTCACCCCCGTGGTCAGCTACCCGCCCCCTCCCCTGTCACCGCCGTGATGTGCGCTCCCTCCCCTGTCACCGCCGTGATGTGCGCTCCCTCCCATGTCACCGCCGTGATGTGCGCTCCCTCCCATGTCACCGCCGTGATGTGCGCTCCCTCCCCTGTCACCGCCGTGATGTGCGCTCCCTCCCCTATCACCGCCGTGATGTGCGCTCCCTCCCCTGTCACCGCCGTGATGTGCGCTCCCTCCCATGTCACCGCCGTGATGTGCGCTCCCTCCCCTGTCACCGCCGTGATGTGCGCTCCCTCCCATGTCACCGCCGTGATGTGCGCTCCCTCCCCTGTCACCGCCGTGATGTGCGCTCCCTCCCCTGTCACCGCCGTGATGTGCGCTCCCTCCCCTGTCACCGCCGTGATGTGCGCTCCCTCCCATGTCACCGCCGTGATGTGCGCTCCCTCCCCTGTCACCGCCGTGATGTGCGCTCCCTCCCCTGTCACCGCCGTGATGTGCGCTCCCTCCCCTGTCACCGCCGTGATGTGCGCTCCCTCCCCTGTCACCGCCGTGATCTGCGCTCCCTCCCCTGTCACCCCCGTGATCTGCTGTCCACTCTCCCTCCACCTCTCACCCCCGTGATCTGCGCTCTGCTCACCTGTCTCCCCCGTGATCTGCGCTCTCTCACCTCTCACCCCCGTGATCTGTGCTCCCTCACCTGTCACCCCGTGATCTGTGCTCCCTCACCTGTCACCCCGTGATCTGTGCTCCCTCACCTGTCACCCCCGTGATCTGCTGTCCGCTCTCCCTCACCTCTCACCCCCGTGATCTGTGCTCTGCTCACCTGTCTCCTCCGTGATCTGCGCTGCGCTCCCTCCCCCACCTCTCACCCTACCCGATCTGCTGCCTCCTTCATCTCCTGTGATCCAGCTGCCTAGATCCATCCTGTAGGGTAACTATCCCCAATCTCACCTCCCACTCCCCTTCCCACCCATCGCCCCCACCCGCCCCCTCCCCCCATCCTCTGCCGCTCCTGCATCCACTGCGCCCTCTCCCATCCGCCCCCACCCTATCCCAGCCGCCGTCTCACAATCACAGATGCTCCCTTTATATGCCGCTGCCCCCCCATCTGCTGCCGCCCCATCTGCCGCCCCCCCCCCCATCTTCCGCTGTTTTTTTTTTTCTATGCCATGGGGGTCTAGTTTCCAAAATGGGGTCACATGTGGGGGAGCTCCACTGTTTCGGCACCTCAGGGGGTCTCCATACAGCATGGAATACGCTAATTGTCCCAGACAATTTTGCGTTTGAAACGTCAAATGACACTCCTTGCCTTCCGAGCCCTGCTGTGCGCCCAAACATTTGAGTTCCACCACATATGAGGTATCTGCGTACTCAGGAGAAATTGCACAATACATTTTATGGTGCAATTTTTCCTGATACCCTTGTGAAAAAAAAAGCTACCTGGTTGAAGTAACAATTTTGTGGTAAAAAAGTTTTTTTTTATTTTCACGGCTCAACTCTATTAACTTTTGTGAAGCCCCCAGAGGCTCAAAGTGCTCAATAAACATCTAGATAAATTCCATGAGGGGTCTAGTTTCCAAAATGGGGTCACATGTGGGGGAGCTCCACTGTTTCGGCACCTCAGGGGGTCTCCAAACGCAACATGGAATACGCTAATTATCCCAGACAATTTTGCGTTTGAAACGTCAAATGACGCTCCTTGCCTTCCGAGCCCTGCTGTGCGCCCAAACATTTTATTTCTACCACATATGAGGTGTCTGTGTACTCAGGAGAAATTGCACTATATATTTTATGGTGCAATTTTTCCTGATACCCTTGTGAAAAAAAAGCTACCTGGTTGAAGTAACAATTTTGTGGTAAAAAATATTTTTTTTATTTTCACAGCTCAACTCTATTAACTTTTGTGAAGCCCCCAGAGGCTCAAAGTGCTCAATAAACATCTAGATAAATTCCATGAGGGGTCTAGTTTCCAAAATGGGGTCACATGTGGGGGAGCTCCACTGTTTCGGCACCTCAGGGGCTCTCCAAACGCAACATGGTGAGGCTAACGATTCCAGCTAATTTTCTGTTCAAAAAAGTCAAACGGCGCTCCTTCCCTTCCGAGTCCTGCCGTGCGCCCAAACAGTGGTTTTTCGCCACATATGAGGTATCTGCGTGTTCAGTAGAAATTGCCCAACAAATTTTGGGGGTTCATTTAATCCTGCTACCCTTGTGCATATGCCATATTTGAGGCTAAATTAACATTTTTGTTGCAAAAAGTAAAATGTTCATTTTTTCCTTCCACATTGCTTTAGTTACTGTGAAGCACCTGAAGGGTTAATAACCTTCTTGAATGTGGTTTTGAGTAGCCTGAGGGGTGCCGTTTTTGGAATGGTGTCACTTTTGGGTGTTCTGTGTCATGTAGACCTTTCAAAATTGCTTCAAATGTGATGTGGTCCCTAAAAAAAGTGGCTTTGTAAATTTTGTTGTAAAAATGAGAAATTGCTCATAAACTTTGAACCCCTATAACTTCCTTAATTTTTTTTTTTTTCCCAAAATTGTTCTGATGTAAAATAGACATGTGGGAAATGTTATTTATTAATTATTTTGTGTCATATGTCTCGTTGGTTTTAGAGCATAAAAATTCAAAGTTTGAAAATTACAAAATTTTCAAAATTTTCGCGAAATTTCCGTTTTTTTCACAAAGAAATGCAAAAAATATCGGCCTAAATTTACCACTAACATGAAGCCCAATATGTCACGAAAAAACAATCTCAGAATCACCGGGATCCGCTGAAGCGTTCCAGAGTTATAACCTCATAAAGTGACACTGGTCAGAATTGCAAAAAATGGCCTGGTCTTTAGGGTCAAAATAGGCTTGGGGCTGAAGGGGTTAAAGGATATCTGTCAGCAGGATTTTACTATTTAGTCTGAGAAGCAGCATGATGGCGTTCAGACCCTGATTCCATAGATCTGTGACTTATTAGGCTGTGTACTGCAGTTTCAATACAATCATTGTTTTATCAGCAAGAGATTATCAATACAGGACAAGGTCTCACATGCAGACTAGTGTCACGGATTGTGACTGGATAACTAGAAACAAGGGAGCCTAAACTGGCCCTCAAGCTAGGGGAACCTTAGCTGACCTGGATCCCAAAAGGTACATATGTCTGAAGGTTACGATGTTTGGGCCGCTGGAAATAATACTCTTTAAATAATCATTTTAGGGACCTCCTGACCTCTAAACATATTGAACTCACTGTCCCTTAACTAAGCTTTCCAGCCTTCTCAGCTCACACAGTTCTCTTTGGTAACTCGGCTTCCTGGCTTCCTCAACTCAAAAATCTGACCTCTCAGATTTCTCAGTCTCCCCAGCTGACATGGTTGTTCCCTTTTGGAAACCTAGCCTCCTGGCCCCTTCAACTCTCATATCCAACCTCTATAGTAATTCAGTGTTCTCAGCTCAAATGGTCATCCTCTTTGCTAACTCAATCTTCAGAGCTCACATGATCATCCTCCTTGATCATTTTTTTTTTATTTTTTTTATATTATCACAGCTCACCTAGACCTATATGTATCCCAAGATAGTGGACGATGCCAAGCACATCAGCCCGGATCCTGATGTAACAATGAAGATCAAGAGAAGTTGAAAAAGCCAGCAACCATCTTGAAAAAACTCTGAAGCTTTATTGTGAAAAATCCATTAAAAATGACCCGCCCCAGGGCTATGGGGTACTCGGTCCCAGGCAGTATATGTACGGGGTTGCTGTGTCATGGGTGTGTAATGGCTGATGCCCGGTTCTGTGACCCTTGGGGTCGCTTGAAAAGGGGTTATATACAGGGTAGATTAGAGAGTTTATGTTGTAACGCCACTTGCGGGTTGCAGCTAGATAGATGGAGCCGCCGCTGCACAGTCTTTTGCCACTGGGGCTGATGGTGATGGCAGCCTGGATGTTAGGCCCTCCACAAGTAGGGCCGAGCCCCAGGGAGTGGATGATGGAATTCGGCATGGAAAGAAGGGAGATCACACGATGGGGATGCAGTGCAACTGGTGTTTACTCACAGTGGGGTAATGCTGGTTCACTGAGGATGGCTAGCTTCGACCTCTGGTCCCTTTTGTCCCGGTGCCAATGAGGAGGAACTGTTCCAGTGACCAAGATTTTTATGAACAGGCAGGGGACCTTAGGAAATGGTTTAGGGAGAGAGGCTACCCGCATCAAGTCCTCAGAAGCGCATTTCAACATGCTCGGAATAGAGAACGTAGTTCCCTTTTCCAGGTGAACAATAGGCAGAATACTGATGGCGACCCAGTAAGAATTATTGGCACGTATGATGATCAATCTGAAAAGGTGTTTCAAATCCTACGTAGACATTGGGGGATCCTAAGAGCGGACCCCGATTTGGCCGATGTCTTACCCCCTCGACCTATGATCACCTTTAGAAGAGGGGGCTCTATTAGGGATCAACTGGTGCACAGCCACTACAGTCGTCCTGTGCCGACGGGTACCTGGCTTGACTGCAGACCCCTCGGCACTTTTCGATGTGGGGGCTGTAAATATTGTGACTGGATTGTTCAATGTAAATCAGTCACTAGCGCAAGTACGGGTCGGGAGTATTATTTGAGAGACTTTGCGAATTGTAAAAGTGAGGGCCTGGTCTACCTAGCAACATGTGATTGTCCCCGGGATTATGTAGGCAAAACCAGGAGGGAACTAAGAAGACGGATAGGGGAACATGTTGGTGACATAAGACATAAAAGAGAGACCCCCATAGCAAGACATGCCTGGGATTTTCACCAAGGTAACACTAAATCAGTTCGCTTTAGAGTCCTGGAATTGATTAGACCCAGCCCAAGAGGAGGTGACTGGGATAACCGGATTCTGAGGAAAGAATGCCAGTGGATTTTCCGTTTGAAAACCCAATTCCCGAATGGCCTCAATGAAAAATTGAATTACACACCGTTTATATGAGTGGCCCTTTTCACACAGCCTCTTTTAGAGTATTTGCTTGATTTGGCCATTTAAGATAGCCATTTATTATACCCCGTAAATGGGTTTTTTTTTGCTCCTTGCAAATAGCAATGAGCTGAATAGCATCACAGAACATGGGTGATTCATCTTAAGTGTCCTTGTCATCTGATGGAGAATGATTATTCCCTTCTCCCCTATGGATGTCTGACATTGAACTTTGGTCCATGTGTATTACACAGTATATGTGAGATAACTGGACTATCAGTATGGAGAAGTATAAATAAAAATAAAAATAAAAAGACATACCAGCAGGCATATATTAGTATGATTGCTTAAATTGTTTAGCACACTGTTGCCCTATTATACTAGAATTAACGATATCTAGAAAGCATAATATGGGGTTAAATTGATATCCGGTTTGGTTACTTGGATATCTATGTGTGTGTTTTGTACCCTTATTTGGTTTACTATGAGATCTATGGACTATCGGATGTCCCTTGGGATGTTTACTCAGTTGGCATGGTTTTCGCCAAATAACATGGTATGATCGGCCGCTACGCTGCGCTCCCTGATACTATCGACGCATGCGCGGTGACACGTGTGACAGCATCCTGCACCATGCCTCCTATGTCTGTTCGCACATGCGCATAGACGCGGGGGTAGGCCGCGCGCCGCGGCTTGATCTGCGCATGCGCGATGACGCGATAATTCTGTGGGATGGGCTATTATGCTCAGTTGTCACGGCGTCCGGACACTGTAAGTGTCCTGGCACTTCCGTGTATGCGCGGTGCGGTGCGCGATGCAGGCACACATGGGATTTGTTATATACGCGGTATAGGCACACATGGGATTTGTTGTGGTCTGGTAGCCATGGTACCGCTTCCGGACCGGCGCAATGCATATTTGACCCGCTCTACCGGTGAAGTATTTACTGTGACATGCGCAGTAGACTCCAATGGGACTGAAGCCTGCTGGCTTTACAGTAATTCTAGTACTCTATTTTCAGATGACATGGTCTATTTAAACTGCCTCCTTTATGGTGGCAGCTGCTACCATACAAGACACATCATCATAGAATGGTTCCCTTGTCTCCCTGGGCCTCCTGATGAACCGGACTAGGGGCGGAGAAACGCGTCGAGGCTGTGCAGATGCACTTTAATAAGGGAAATTATCATCTTTTTTCTTTTGAATATGATATTCAGTCATTGTAATTGAAACTGTATGCTGGCATTGTTCCAGGGTACTGTAACTGCCATATGCAGATTGGCACTTGTTTAATGGGCTTAGACCAGTATATAAACTTTATATTTTTGTCCTTGGGACAATGTAGAACTGGTGGAGGAAGGTTGAACTAGATGGACCTAGGTCTTTTTTCAACCTAAGTAACTATGTAACTATGTAACTATGTAACTATGATACAGGCTTATTGACCTCTGTATTATTTATGCATTTTTTTTCCTCCCTGGGGCGCCCAGATACTTTAAGGCGGTATACCTCCGTTGTTAGGAAGGAATGAGTTATAGATCGATAATAGGGTGAGTGTAACCCCATTGTGGGACCCGATACCCTCCCTTTTTATCTTTTACATTCCACCTTTAGAATTCATTTTGTATCCTCTAATAAGGAATGGCATCCCTGTTGTGTATCTATACCACCCTGTGATATTTGTTGCACAGGTGAATCACTTGGGAAAATAATTGTAATAAATATTTAATAAAAAAGTAATTTTAAAGGGATTGTTGTTTGTTTAACGAGATATATACCCAGTGCCAATGTGGTAACCTGGTGGTTTCTTTCCCCTGTACCTGTCACGCTCTCCGGGTCCCCTGCTCTGCTCCCCGGCTCACCTGCCACGCTCCCCGGCTTCCCTGCTTCTCTCCCCGGTCTCCAGCCTCCATTGCCTGCGGTCCCCAGGCGGTCCGGTCCCCGCTCCCGGCGCCCGTCGGCTACTCAGCCCCAGCCCGGCTCTCCTGTTTCCTGCTCACTGCTCCCTGCCCTGGCTTCTGGCACCCGGGCCTCGCGCATGCGCATTAGGGCGCGCGCGCAGTCATTGACCCTCTCTTAAAGGGCCAGCGTCCACTGACAGGAAATTGAACACACAGGTACAGGGTATAAAGGGGTTTAGTGTCCAAGTGGGCGGGGCCTGTTCTTCGTGTTTCCTAAGCTAGGAGTCAGGTCTCCTTGTGTCTCTGTGTATACTTACCTATCTCTCTTCTAGAGCCGCTCCTGCCTCGCCATCCGGTCCTGCCGATTCCCGAACCCCGAACGCTGACTATCTGCCATCCCGTCAGTCCGTTCCATCTCTGATCCCTGTGGTGACCCGTCCTCTCGCTCCATCGGTTTCGGACTCTGCCTGACAACATCTCGGCCTCCGAACCTGAGCTCCGTCACCCGGACTACCATCAGTGACTCCGTGGTCCCAGGGACTTCTCCATTCCACTCTTGTGCATGGACTGTCCTGCTACCCGTAGTGCCCCGGCTACCGGACCCCTTGCCTTCATCAAGGAGTTCGGCCCAGTGGATCCACCTCCTGGGTCTGCCCGTCCACCTGGCCCTAACAGTAAGAACAGGCCATGGATCCCGCCCAAGCACTAGCGGCCTTGCAGGAGGAACTCACACGCCAGCGTGAGACCCAGACCCGCATGCTGAACTTCATGTCTTCTGTGGACGCCCGCCTGAACACGCTGCAAGCGTCGGTCACATCTTCGGCATCTCGAGCTTCCACTGTACAATCCACGGCCACAGCTCCCGTGGCAGCCTCCTCGGATGCTTCCAGACTTCGTTTGGCCTCACCACCCCGGTACGCCGGAGATCCCAAGACCTGCAGGGGATTCATAAACCAATGCTCCCTCCATTTCAAGCAGCTGCCGCACTTGTTTGCCTCCGACCAAGCCAAGGTCGCGTTCATGATGTCCCATCTAGAGGGTGAGGCGCTGGCCTGGATGAACCCCTTGTGGGAGAAGGAGGATCCGGTGACCACCAACATCCAGGAGTTCCTGCAGGCATTTCGTGGCACCTTTGACGAGCCCGGACGCGCCTCCGCATCTGCCTCATCTCTCCTCCGGCTACGTCAGGGGACTCTGACGGTGGGTCAATATGCCATCCGTTTTCGCACCTTGGCTTCGGAACTCGGGTGGAACAATGAGGCTCTAACCGCCGCCTTCTGGGAAGGCCTCTCGGGTCGAATTAAAGATGAGCTGGCTGGTCGTGACGTACCGTCCACCCTGGATGCCCTGATTGCCCTAGCGACTCGAGTGGATCTTCGTTTTCAGGAACGATCCAAAGAGGTGTCCCGTGAGAGACGTCCGATACGGCATTCCTCTCCTCCGCAGAAGCCCGCCGTACTTCAGTCAATGTCATCTGGTGTCTCCGTCCACGAGCCCATGCAGATCAACCGTTTGCGGCAGTCTGAACAACGCCGAGCAGAACGGCTCGCCAAGGGCCTCTGCTTCTACTGCGGAGAGGGCACACACCTTCTACGCTCCTGTCCAGAGAGGCCGGGAAACTCCAAAGCCTAGGGTTGGTAGGAGAGGCCACCCTAGGTGCTGGGATTCTCTCAGACCCGGTTACGTGGACTGTTCAAGTGACAACGGGAGAGACGCGGGTCACGGCCGAGGCATACCTCGATTCCGGGGCAGCAGGCAATTTCATCCAGCAGGCCACGGTGGACAAGTACCAGGTGCCTGTTACTCCACTCGACAAACCCCTAGTGATTGCCTCTGTGGATGGGAGACCCCTCTCTGACACCATCTCGTGGATCACCAAGCCGGTGGAACTGCGTATCGGTGCCCTGCACACCGAGAACATCGCTCTCTATGTCCTTCCACATATGTCCCATCAAATCCTGCTGGGACTCCCCTGGTTACGGACACACGAACCCTCAGTCAGCTGGGGTACTGGTGAAATCACCCGATGGGGCTCCTCTTGCCACGAGAACTGTCTGAAGACTATTCAACCCATCCGACGACCTCCGGTTCCAGAGTCCCTACCGGGACTGCCCTCGGCCTATTGGTCCTTCGCGGACGTCTTTGATAAAAAGGAGTCAGAGGTACTGCCACCACATCGTCCTTACGATTGTGCCATCGACCTGCTCCCGGGAACTACACCACCTCGAGGACGGATATATCCGCTGTCTCCTGCCGAAACAAGGGCCATGTCTACCTACATCACAGAGAACCTGGCAAGGGGATTCATTCGGAGATCCTCCTCTCCTGCTGGAGCAGGCTTCTTCTTCGTTAAGAAGAAAGAGGGCGACCTACGCCCATGCATTGACTACCGGGGATTGAACCAAATCACCGTGAAAAATAAGTACCCCCCTGCCGCTCATCCCCGAATTGTTTGATCGGCTTAGAGGAGCTCGTGTGTTTACCAAGTTGGATCTTCGGGGTGCCTACAACCTGGTCCGCATCCGCTCTGGGGACGAATGGAAGACCGCGTTCAATACTCGCGATGGGCACTATGAATACTGTGTGATGCCCTTCGGCCTGTGTAACACACCAGCAGTCTTTCAGGAATTGGTGAACGACGTGTTCCGGGACCTTCTCTACATCTGTGTGGTGGTGTATCTTGATGACATCCTGGTCTTTTCTCCGGACCTCCAGACCCACAGAGAGAACGTGCAGCTGGTACTACAATGACTGAGGGACAATCGTCTGTACGCCAAGTACGAGAAGTGTGTCTTCGAGCAGTCTTCTCTTCCCTTCCTGGGTTACGTAATCTCCGATACCGGACTGCAGATGGATCCGGAGAAGGTCTCTTCCATTCTCAACTGGCCCCCTCCTTCTGGACTGAAGGCAATCCAACGCTTTCTGGGATTCGCAAGCTATTACCGTCAGTTCATCCCTCACTTCTCGGCTCTGACTGCTCCTTTCTCCGTCTTGACCAAGAAGGGGGCTAATCCAAAGGACTGGTCACCTGTGGCCGACGCCGCGTTTGGCTCTCTGAAGCGGGCATTTGCCTCCTCCCCTGTGCTCCACCGTCCGGAGTTAAACCGACAGTTCACCTTGGAGGTGGATGCCTCCTCCTCGGGAGCCGGAGCAGTGCTCATGCAGAAGTCCTCCTCCGGGAAGATGGTGACTTGCGGTTTCTTCTCCAAGAGCTTCTCAGCGCCTGAACGCAACTACACCATCGGTGACCGAGAGCTATTGGCAGTCAAACTGGCTCTGGAGGAATGGCGCTACCTTCTAGAGGGAGCAATGTACCCCGTGATCATTTACACGGACCACAAGAACCTGAAATACCTGCGGTCCGCTCAGCGACTGAACCCACGGCAAGCCAGGTGGTCCTTGTTCTTTGCCAGGTTCGATTTCCAGCTCCATTTCCGACCTGCGGACAAGAATGTACGCGCAGATGCCTTGTCCAGGTCATTCCTGCCCATGGAACAGGAGGAGGAGACATCCCAGCCCATCATCTGCCCTAGTAAAATCATTCCGGTGGCCCCTGTCACCCTGGCCCAGATACCGCCCGGGAAGACCTATGTCTCTGAGACTGACAGGCAAAAAGTGTTGCACTGGGGCCATGCCTCGAAAACAGCCGGCCATGCTGGTCAGAAGAGAACATGGAGTACGATCGTACGTCATTACTGGTGGCCATCCCTTCGCACGGACGTCGCTTCTTTTGTCTCAGCCTGCTCCTCTTATGCCAGGAACAAGACGCCCAAACATCTGCCATATGGCCGTCTTCTGCCTCTGCCTATACCCTCAGTTCCGTGGCAACACATTGCGATGGACTTTATTACGGACTTGCCACTGTCCTCCGGACACACAGTCATATGGGTCATGGTGGATCGGTTCTCCAAAATGGCTCATTTCGTCCCTATGGCTGGACTGCCCTCTGCCCAGGAACTCGCTGACGCCTATATACAACACATCTTCCGCTTGCATGGCTTTCCATCACACATTGTGTCCGACAGAGGAACTCAGTTCACCTCCCGCTTCTGGAGGGCCCTCTGCAAACATCTGGGAGTGACTCTGGACTTTTCTTCAGCCTACCATCCTCAGTCGAATGGCCAAGTGGAACGAGTCAATCAGATCTTGACCTCCTTCTTACGTCACTACGTCAACGCCCATCATGACGACTGGTCCACGCTTCTTCCTTGGGCTGAATTCTCCCATAACCACCACGTCAGTGAGTCCTCCTCCAGCTCTCCCTTCCATGTCGTTTACGGACTTCAGCCTTCCGTCCCATTACCTGTATCCTCTTCCTCGGATGTCCCTGCTGCTGATGCTGTAGCCCGTGACTTTGCAACAATTTGGGACTCTGTCAAGGCGTCCCTTGGACGTGCTTCCCTGCGGATGAAGAGACACACAGACAAGAGGCGTCTGGATCCTCCGTGTTTCTCTCCAGGAGATCTCGTCTGGCTTGCTTCCAAGTACGTCTGATTGAAGCTACCATCCTACAAGCTGGGTCCTCGCTACATCGGGCCGTTTAAAGTCCTCAGCAAGATCAATGAGGTCTCCTACAAACTGCAGCTCCCGGCCACGATGAGGATACCCAACTCCTTCCACGTCTCCCTGCTCAAGCCGGTTGTCCTTGGTCCCTTCTCCGCTGCTGCCAGTTCGGCTCCTCCTCCTATTGCCGATGATGACATCTATGCGGTAAGGGATATCGTGGCCATGAAAACCGTACGGGGCCAACAGTTCTTCCTGGTAGACTGGGCAGGTTATGGTCCTGAGGATAGGTCCTGGGAGCCCCGGAAGAATGTGGGTACTCCCCTGATCCGTGCATTCCTGTCCCGGTTGTGGGGAGGAGGCGTGGGGGGGGGTACTGTCACGCTCTCCGGGTCCCCTGCTCTGCTCCCCGGCTCACCTGCCACGCTCCCCGGCTTCCCTGCTTCTCTCCCCGGTCTCCAGCCTCCATTGCCTGCGGTCCCCAGGCGGTCCGGTCCCCGCTCCCGGCGCCCGTCGGCTACTCAGCCCCAGCCCGGCTCTCCTGCTTCCTGCTCACCGCTCCCTGCTCTGGCTTCTGGCACCCGGGCCTCGCGCATGCGCATTAGGGCGCGCGCGCGGTCATTGACCCTCTCTTAAAGGGCCAGCGTCCACTGACAGGAAATTGAACACACAGGTACAGGGTATAAAGGGGTTTAGTGTCCAAGTGGGCGGGGCCTGTTCTTCGTGTTTCCTAAGCTAGGAGTCAGGTCTCCTTGTGTCTCTGTGTATACTTACCTATCTCTCTTCGAGAGCTGCTCCTGCCTCGCCATCTGGTCCTGCCGATTCCCGAACCCCGAACGCTGACTATCTGCCATCCCGTCAGTCCGTTCCATCTCTGATCCCTATGGTGACCCGTCCTCTCGCTCCATCGGTTCCGGACTCTGCCTGACAACATCTCGGCCTCCGAACCTGAGCTCCGTCACCCGGACTACCATCAGTGACTCCGTGGTCCCAGGGACTTCTCCATTCCACTCTTGTGCACGGACTGTCCTGCTACCCGTAGTGCCCCGGCTACCGGACCCCTTGCCTTCATCAAGGAGTTCGGCCCAGTGGATCCACCTCCTGGGTCTGCCCGTCCACCTGGCCCTAACAGCACCTCTCATTGGTTGGTAGAACCCCGTGGCTTGGAGCGTCTGGGGTCCCCTCCTGTTTGTTGTCAGTACCTGGTCCGTACTGGGCAGTGTGAACCTGGTAGGGTAGGTGGTCTGTCCCGGTCCCTGGTTCTCTCGGTACTGCTGGTGCCCTCGGATTCTTGGTTCAGTGAGGTCCTGGATGGTCCCCTCACTGTGCAGGTATTTTTCAGGTAGCCTGAAGCGTTCGCCTGACCTAGGGTCCTGTGCCCCTTCAGTGCTCTGGTTCCAGGGGTTCCTGGTCATATCCTCCCTGGCAACCACTCTCCTTCACCAGTTAGGTCACTGCTACTTGACCCGGTCTGAAGACACGTCCGTCTCCTCCAACTGTCACTACAGACTCTCCCTGTCTCACTGTTGTCCCCTCCCACCTGGTCATTGTCTAGTGGCCTGGATCAGCTCCAACCCTGGGTGGCCATCCATTTGGTCCCAAACTAGTCAGTCAACAATGATTGAGAGAGGGAAACTGGGGATGTGTATGTGTTTTAATGTTACCGACACTGGTCTTCCAGGTCCCTGGGGGTAGGCCCTTCTTCTTTGACAGAATGCAGTACCTTGTAGTGCCCTGATGGGTTCAGGGGTGCTACATTCCCCCTTGGTTAAACTCAGCACATCGTCGGGCTGCAAAAGTGACACAAGTTTACATTTTTACTTTTCATTTTTAAAACATAACATTTTTACCGCGCAGGGAAGGCATTTCTTAAGTGTTACTAACTGGAGTACCACCCAAAGGTCCTGGTCCCCAAAACCCCTAGGAGGAATGTCACCGGTTTCCATGGTGACCGAGTCTCGGACGCCTCTGACGCTGACCCTCCCTGCGACCTTTTCCTTTCCTTGTTGGTGGTTTCAATGAGAGTCCTTTTGGCAAGGTTGTACTCTGATAATAGGCACAACTGGTGCAACTAATTACAGTGCGACAGTTCGGGTCATTTCCAGTCCAATGACCAGTGGTCCATGTTTATCAAGCATTATTCAAAACTGGTGAAAAACATTGTTATTAAGATTTAACTGAAGGTAACCTGGCTGGTTCAGCTACCACAATGCAGGTGGATCTGAAAATGGAGCAGGAGTGGAAGATGCAGGGACTGGCAGTATTGCAACCTTTTGCACATCCAAGGCATACCAGCCCTGCTCCCCATGATGTCGGGTGTATGTGACCATGTCACCCGGGTGTAGGTCACGGTCGGGATGACCTTTCTGGAGGTAGTCCATCACATCCTGGTGAAAAAAATACCTCAACTTGTAACCCTGGTTTGGAGATGAAGCTTCACCACCGTTTTGGGTGAAACCGGTCCTTGGTACCCTGGTACCGGACCCTGCAGGTCCCCCAGCTGGCTCGGCGCATGCTCTGCTTTTCTTGAAGGTTGCGGGCCTCTACCTGCTTTCTCCAGGTCTCCCGCTCCTTTTGCTCCCAAGCCAACTGACGGATCATGGCCTGGTATGCTTTGTGAACCTCTTCATCCACTACAGGTGATTGACCGGCTATCGCCACACCCTGTGCCAACTCGAAGATTGGGCCCACCGAGTCCGAACAGTCCACTGTCGGGTTCCCATCAGCGGGTGAGCACTTAGCCTTGTCACCGGCAACTCCGCTAGCTGTTGTCGATTCTTCCAGGGCCGAATCCGGTGACACGGCCTGGTCTGGTCTGGCCGGGGAAGCAGGCGGTGCGGCCTGGTCTGGTCTGGCTGTGGAAGGAGATGGTGCGGCCTGGTCTGGTCTGGCCATGGAAGGAGGCGGTGTGGCCTGGTCTGGTCTGGCCATGGAAGGAAGCGGTGCCGCCACCTGATCAGCGGCCGGGGATGGCACGGGTTCCACTGCCGAGTGAACTGGTGGGGCCAGGGAGGTTTCTGTGCCTACCTCCTCCTATCACTGCTCCTCGTACAAGGCCTGTTCCTCCTGGGCTCGCATGACCACCACCATCCCCTACATTTCTGCACGCCAGTCCTCGGTCTGCTGAAGGAGCTGCGCCCACATGCGTATCCACAGCCACTCCACTTCTCCTTCTAACTAGATAGTAGTCCCGATGCTGGACCAATCCGATCTTCTGTCCCATGGGGCAGATACCTCGCCTCTCTCCGTTTCCAGCTTTTCAGCCATCCAGATCCCAGAACAGCCTGGTTTTCTTGGGTGGTTATCCGGAGCTGCCATTCGGCTAGCGCATCAGGGAGCATTCTGCTGCAAGCTCTTCCGGCCCCCTGCTGCTAGTTTCGATTTTACATGTTGCACACTCCCAGGGGCCGGAGTCTCCTTTTCACGCGCTTTCACCACAGTGATGTTGCTGTTACTTTCTCACACAAAATGGCAACAGTTGCACAAGTCGCAAAAATAGTCCATAAGGCGCACGTTACCCAGTGTTAACCGATCCAGCCCATTTCCTGCTCGTGACGCCAGAAAAGGTGACTCGCCCCAAGGCTATGGGGTACTCGGTCCCGGGCCATATATGTACGGGGATGCTGTGTCACGGGTGTGTAATGGCCCATGCCCGGTTCCGTGACCCTGGGGGTCGCTTGAAAAGGGGTTATATACAGGGGAGATTAGAGAGTTTATGTCATGACGCCACTTGCGGGTTTCAAGTAGGTAGATGGAGCTGCACAGTCTTTTACCACTGGGGCTGATGGTGATGGCAGCCTGGATGTTAGGCCCTCCGCAAGTAGGGCCCAGCCCCAGGGGGTAGATGATGGAATATGGGGTGGAAAGAAGGGAGATCACACGATGGAGATGCATTGAAACTGGTGTTTACTCATAGCGGTGGCAATGCTGGTTCACTGAGGATGGCTGGTTTTGACCTCTGGTCACTTTTGTCCCAGTGCCGATGTGGTAACCTGGTGGCTTCTTTTCCCTGCACCTCTCACTGGTTGGTGGAACCCCATGACTTGAAGCGTCTGAAGGTCCCCTCCTGTTTGTCGTCAGTCTCTGGTCCGTACATCAGGCAGTGGGAACCCTATAGGGTCGGTGGTCTGTCCCGGTCCCTCGTTCTCTCTTTACTGCTGGTGCCACCGTATTCTTGGGTCAGCGAGGTCCTGGATGGTCCCCTCACTGTGCAGGTATTTGTCAGGTAGCCTGAAACGTTCACCTGACCTAGGGTCCTGTGCCTCGTTGGTGCTCTGGTTCCAGGGGTACCTGGTCATACCCTTCCTAGCAACCACCAGCTAGGTCACTGCTACACGACCCTGTCTGAAGACACGTCCGTCTCCTCCAACTATCACTACAGACTCTCCCTGTCTCACTGTTGTCCCCTCCCACCTGGTCATTGTCTAGTGGCCTGGATCGGCTCCAACCCTGGGTGGCCATCCATTGGGTCCCAAACTAGTCAGTCACCAATGATTGGGAGAGGGAAACTGGGGATGTTTATGTGTTTTGATGTTACCGGCACTGGTCTTCCAGGTCCCTGGGGGTAGGCCCTGCATCTTTGACAGGATGCAGTACCTTGTAGTGCCCTGATGGGTTCAGGGGCACTACAAAAACATTACAGTGGATAAAAGTTCAGTATGTAGACAAATGTCTATGCGTTTCAGGCCTGACATATAGCTGGCCCTTAATCATGACAACCTTAACAACTCTGTTGTTAGCCAGCTCAGCCAGCTCAGCTTTTTCAGCATGTCCAACTTGGTACAAGTATGGCTGGTGATTTCTCCCCTGTCTTGGCATCAGGGACTTTTTATCATATCCAATTGCGGCACAGCTTATCACGTGACATTGTCCCTCTTGCTTCTTCTTTTCGCTGGTAACCAATTTTCTTTATCTCAGTTTCTGCATAAATCTGTGAGTTATTGATATTAAAACCTGGTTCAGCAAATGGCAATGTTTGTTCACAGACGTTTCACTTATGCCTTCATAATATTGCTGTAAACATTAAAAACATAAGGTACTTGATGTTTTTTGGTCAAAGAGCGCAGAAGCAATCCAACCACGTCAAGGTGTACCTAAATATACATGGTCCCTATTCAGTAATGTTCTACCTCTCCATGGGGAAAGCCAGGTCTCAACTGATCTTATGCATCTGTACACTCATTTAATACTAAAAATGTGTGGGCCTATTTTTTCTATTTTGTTGTTCACATTAGGAAGTTTGGCCCATCTCCAGGGCTCTGCACCCTTATCCACCCATCTTTCTCACATGAGACTTTAATTGCGAGCTGTGCCTGGTTTTCTTTCACTTCCCCACTTCAGTAAGTGCAAATGACTTTGTGCTTATTCAGTAACATTGTGAATAGCTTCTGCAACCATTTTACTGAATCATAAAGGACTAACAAATGGCTAAAACAAAAACATAATAATACTCCCCTCATTGCTCACCTGTCCCTCTGCAATCCCATCTGCTTCTCCATGGTTATTTTCTCCTTTTCTTGTTGCATACTTTCTCTTCAACCTCTTCATTGTAGGCCAGGTTCTCCAGCTTGACAAGACCTTGGTCACTGTGCTCTGTGATAGTGTGGGACCCATTGTCACATTACGAAGTGTGTCGCTCAAGTAATAGCATACCTCTTAACAGCTATGGCTTAGTTGATCCGGGAGACCTGGCCTGAGTTGAAGGGGTTGAAGAGAATGCACATGACAGAAGAAAAGGAAAGGAAGAGATGCGTAGCAACAGACGGTGGGCTGCAGGGATGATGAGACAGGTGAATGGTTAAGTGAGTATTATTTTTATCTATTTTTTACATTTTACATGTACTATGCTATAAGGTCTAAAAAAGACGCAGAGCTTAAGGAACTTTCAACTCATAAAATCATAGAATGGTAGAGTTGGAAGAGACCTCAAGGGCCATCGGGTCCAACTCTGTGCGAGTGCAGGCTTTCCTAAATCATCCCAGCCATATGGTTATCTAGTTTCCACTTGAAGATTTACATTGATGGAGAGTTCACCACCTCCCGTGTAAGCCTGTTTCACTCCCTGACTGCCCTCACTGTCAAAGTTTTTACTGATGTCTAATCTGAATCTCCTCCCTTTTAGTTTCATCCCATTGCTTCTTGTACTTCCATGTGCTAAGGAATATAGGGTGGTTCCCTCTGCTCTGTGACTACCTTTCAGATATTTTTAGACCACTATTAGGTCTCCTATCAGCCTTCTATTTTGCAAACTAAACATTCCTAGTTCTTTTAGCCAGTGTTCATCTGACACGGTTTGCAGACCTTCTACCAGCATTCTACCAAATCTATGTAAAATTTGGCAAATTTGAATCTTAGCAAATTCAGTCATCTCTTGTTAATGCTTTAATGGTTTTGAATGCATCAGTCTAAAAACAAGAAACAAAACATATTTCATGCAACTTCAAAGTTGGTCAGTCCTGAAAAGGTTAAAGGGATTATCACAGATGTCACTGTCATGCAAATGTAGGTAATTTATTTTGCTATGGGACCTGATGGTTTTATTGTATGACCATGAATATTGACTATACTTCAAAAAGAAGCCATTGATCAACAGTGTGATCCTACGTAGACGACTGTTTTATAGTTTACAGCCAGCAGTCTTAAATTCAAGTCAGTCAGCAGATTCTGTTTGAGAGCTGACTATGCCCATCAGTCTATTATTAGTAAATAATTAATCCTGAATTTTAATTTACAGATAATAGATGATGAAGACACTCAGTTCATGAGTAACTGCCCTGTAGCAGTAACAGAAAGCACTCCAAGGCGAAGGACACGGATACAAGTTTTCTGGACTGCACCCCCTAGTGGTACAGGATGTATAATACTCAAGTGAGTAGAGAGACATAAAATACATGTGTATATGTAATGCTTCCATTTTATATACTTACTGCTCCAACAATACAGGACAATATGTTATGAAAATGTGAAATATTCTTCGTTTCTTACAATCTCAAAAGTCATTGCTTAAAAATGTTTGTCTAGACCAGAGAAAATCTGTTGATGTGACATGATGCATGATTTGTAATAGAAGTGAGCACTGATACGAACAACAAGCATGTATTTGTGTAATTTACATATGATCAGGACAGATATGCTGAAATTCTGTCCAGTTTACTTCTCAGCTTCCTGTAACTTTTGACTGTAAAATTACCAATCCATTTGCAGCTTGGCAGACATACATCTTTCACTTGGACAGAAGGTAAGGAGGTATTCTGCCTTCATCACATGACCATATAAATTGGACCAGTGAAATGCTAGAAAATCTTGTAGTGCACTCAGACCAATGTT